>NW_023503616.1:3901448-4201560 GCF_014529535.1 Bradysia coprophila
AGTTCAATTGGCCATTGACCATGTTCAACGAGATGATGCAGGTGTTTATACACTATATGCTCGTACTAAAACTGGTGAAACAGCACGTCGTGACATTGAATTGATCGTTGAAGATCGATCAAGTGGTGAAGATCCACCAATATTTTTACGTCGTTTAAGCGATTTGTCAGTAAAGGTAGGCACCAGAACCAGACTCTTGGTGGAAATTCGAAGTTCAACTGATGTGAAGGTAAGAAGAAAAATGTTCTGTTGAAGATAATTGACTATTTTTGAGACAATTACTTAAAAATTAGACAACATGGTATCGTAACGATCGTCGCATATGTGAAAATGATCGAATTCGTAGTGTAAATGAGGGAAACTTCCATTGCATTGAAATAGCTCCCGTTACGTTAGAGGATGGCGGTAGCTGGATGTAAGAAATATTTTTTTTTTGTATGGGTCAGTTTTCTGACGTTATGCGTTGTAGGGTTCAAGCGGAAAATTTGGGTGGGCGTAACTCTTGCTTGGCATTGATCAGTGTGCTTGTACCCAAAGCATATAAAGGACCAGAGTTCATTGAAGCACTTCGGGCTGTTCTAACTGGTAAGTCAATTAAAACATTTAGTTTCTCTCGATACAGTATATTCATCTCCATAAAAACTGACGTCTTACAGAACAAGGGACTGTTTCACTTGAATGCAAAGTCATTGGTAAGATTCTCATTGTTTTTTAGATCAGCAAAAATTATACAATTGATGTGTATTCATTCATAGGTGTACCGACTCCAAGCCTGCGATGGTTCAAGGACTCCAAAGAAATTAAGGTAATGAACTACATGCTAAAGTCTACAAGAATTTCATTATTAACTTGTACTTTACAGGCTGGAGATGTTTTTGCTTTAACTGCCAATCCAGGTGAGTTGCTAACCCTATTCAAAATCTTCTACAATTTACAGAATTTATTTATTATAGATGATCCAACATCACTCGGTACATACACATGTGAGGCCGTTAATTGCATGGGAAAAGTTTACTCCAGTTCGAAAGTCCATGTCGTTGGCAGAGGAAGTCGTGAAGGGTCATTGAAACCAGCTGACAATCTTTTGCACAGTTCACCGCCTCCGATATTTACAAACGAACTGAAAGACATATCGATACGAATTGGCGAAACGATAATGCATGGATGTCAAGGTAAATCATTTATTTTCATGTAAAAAGTGAAAGTGTTTCGTTGGGCTACCAGTTGGCACTGTGCCACATCACAAATAACCGTTAAATCATTCTTGTTTCGCTCAAATCATTAGTTACATATTCTGTGCGAAGACAACGATAGTGAACTTTAGGAAATTTATTTATTTATTTGTATGTAGTGGTTGTCCCGCCATGGCCCAAGTCTGTGAATTGGTACAATAAAGAGGGTCGCATCGATCATAATGAAAAATATCGCTTGGTTGAAGATGGACTTGGTGCGTACATGCTCGAAATAAAACCGTCGGAATTTTGTGACGAGGGTGAATGGAAATGTGTCGTCACGAGCAATGAAGGTAGCGTGGGAATATCAACATGTTTCGTCGCAATGGATATCCCGAAAAACTATCGGAAACCACGATTTATGGAGAGTTTAAAAGCTGTCTTAACGGATGAAGGCCTGGTATCCTTCGAATGTAAAGTAAGTTATCGAAGACTTTCTAAATTTTCATTTTTTTTTTGTTTGAGCTTTCGTTTTAAATTTTAAAATAAACGATAAAAACGATTGGCAACTATTTTAGGTCGTCGGCTTCCCAACACCAGTCTTACGATGGGAAAAAGATGGTGAAGAATTACGTCCAGGTGACATCTATCAGCTCACTGGAACTAATTCCCTGGGCACTTACTGTTGCATTGCTAAGAATTGTATGGGTGAAACCAGCAGCACTGCATTGCTAACATTGGAAGACATACAAAATCAATTGAGTGACGAAGAGAGACTTATGCTGACTAAACTGAATCAGCCACCAAAGTTTATACACGGACTGAAGAGCCAGGAAGCGAAAATCAACGAAGAATTTAAGTTTTCGGTTTTAGGTAATTGTGAACTAACGCGTAAATAACGAAAAATTGCTAACGGTAAATGAAATTTAGTCACTGCCACAACAACTGACCCACCAGTTATATCATGGTATCGGGATGAGTTACCCATCGAATCGTCGGACCGTTATGTAATTGTTCGTGAAAGTGCTGGAAGTTGTCAACTAGAAATTCGTCGTGTAGAGTTTGTTGATCAAGCCGAATGGAAATGTGTGGCTATCAATGATTTCGGTAGCAGTGTTACCTCCTCGTTTCTCAAACTGCAGATTCCGAAGCATTACAAAAAACCTAGATTTTTGGAGTGCCTTAGAGCAGTAATGACTGACGAAGGAATTGTGAATTTGGAATGCAAAGTTATAGGAGTACCTCAGCCAGGTTAGTTTATGATGAATAAACCATTAAGTTCTTTGACTAAGAAAATATAAATCTTTTAGTCTTGAAATGGTTCAAAGACGGTGTTCCACTGCTTCCGGGTGATATTCACCGAATTATATCTGGTCAAGATGGCACTTGCTGCTTAGGAACATACACATGCGAGGCAAGAAATTGTATGGGCGTTGTAGCCAGTTCAGCATCGCTCCTTGGATTCGATAATGCTCCAATAAAAGCTCCGCCACAAGAGCTGGATATACAGCGAAATCTCTCGTTATCAACCATTAACGAAGAGCGAACTTCGCAAATGTATGACACTCCCGCTGGAGATATAACAATTGACGAAAAAGGGGACGTTTCATTTTCATTTGACGGAAAAGAGGTTTCCGTTTCATTGTACGAAACTCCTGATTTGACCGAAGAGGAAGCAATGCAGATTGTAGAAATGTATGCTGACCAAATTTCGGAACATGTTACTGAACACAACATTGTTGAATTACCGCCATTACGTTTTGTAAAAGAAACTCAACAGTCCGGCAATCTATTAATGGAAGCCGTTGTTATTGACGTTGATCCTGATTATTTCACACATGTCGAAGATTTACGAACGGAAGCAGACATGGACGATATTTCAATAATGGAAGTGAGTTTACACGGATTAAGTTCTTTGAGAGAGGATTCTACTGCATTAGGAAAGCAAGCAGAAGAATACGTTCAGCGAACGTTTAGTTCAATGGAAGAGTCCCTGAAAATGAAACGGCGAACTGATTCACTTGATCAAGATGAATATTTCAGCATGTCCCATTCTAAGCATTCACGTGGTGATTCACGTGACGCTGATGACACCGAAAGCGATCTTCAAACATTCGCTAGTGCCAGTGCAAGCGCTCACATCTCGAATAAAATTGAAAATGAAGGTTTTGCCTCTGTGCGATCAAAGGAATTACAAAAGGCTATACAAGACACAGAAAAATTGCTTGCCAAGGAAGCGAATTTCGAATTCGATGATTTGACAGAGAGGCAGCCTAGGAAACGGAACGCGTCCGATACTGAAGGATCAAAGTCCAGAGAGGAAGAAGCCATTCTGCGAGATATATCAGGTGAAGAAGGTGACGGACTTAAGTTGAAACAACTACCTAGCAACGACATCATCACAGATCCGGTTGCCATTCAACAAAATTTGTCAGCTTTGATTCCGTTGGCAATTAGTATGAAGGTTATTCACAAACTTTTCGATGCAGTCGAAGAGGAAGTCGTTATGCAGTCGGCATTGATGATGTCACCGGCATCAGCAGGAGGAAGTTTGAAGATTATCCGAAATCTCTGTGAACCATTAAATAATTTCCAGCGAAAATTAAACGTCTATTCTGGTCTGACGTCTCTGGAAAATCTATTCTCATCTTTACTAGAAAACCTGAAAGACTTTCATCAAGGACTATCTCTTGTTGAGAAATGTGTGTCAATGGACGAACAAGGACACACCATGGTACAGCGTACCAGTGTTTGTGTAATCGATAGTGCCGGTGATCCGATTTTGAAAGCGCTGAATGAAGTCCAACAAATCGTTTCGACTTTCAAAACAGGTCGCCTTCGAAGTGAATTGGAACTTATAGTCGACGATATGAAATCGGCTATTCAAATTACACAAGACACAATTAAATCTCAGTCGCTAATGCAAGAAGCGTCCGAATTGGAAGCAGCTCAGCATTTCACAGACACAATTGAACGTTTACAGGATACTGTTCAAGAGACCATGCCATTTGAACAAGTTAGTAACGCTGCTTTGCCACCGGAAGCAAATCCACTGAAAAATGTATGCCGCCCTGTAGTGAAAATTCAGCAAGCTTTAGAGAGTATTGAACATGACCTATCATTGGAAGAGAACGAAGATCAACTATTCTCCAAAGTTCACGAAACCGTTTTGGAGAAGTTGTCACAACCGATTAAAGAGCTTCAATCAGAGATTTGTAAAATTGAAAAATCAATAGACACCACGGTCAAGGACTCACTGGAAGAGAAAATCAGTATCGCCATTTTAGACACAGTATGTCCACCAATGTATGAACTGCAAAAAGGACTTCATGTTTTATCGCAACAATCGGCATCAAATACTCGGTCAGGAATGATAAGTGTTAGTGTTATCGAATCGATGGTGCCACCATTGCAAGAAATTCAAAATGGTCTAGCTCGTATCGGCCAAGATGTTGAAAATGGATCACTAGGGCGAGATTCACCCACAGAAAATGCTGATGCCAATCGACTGCTGCAGTCATTTGCACAAAGCGTACTCTATTTTCAAAATAATATTGAGGCACTATCAGATAGCTCGCCATTGGAATTGCGATCCAGTATGCTGACGCTCAAGAATTATTTATCTAAATTAATTGAGGCCGTGGTTGAGTCGGGCATGGGACGATATAATATGACCATTGTCGAAAATATACGAAAGCCAATCGATGATATTAATTATTGTCTGAGACAAATCGAAGAAAGATCAGTGAGCGGATCAATGAAAGATTTAATTGAACCATTGACCGCGTTCAGGGAAAAAGCCAAACGGTGCGAAGATATTGTTACGTTAACTGGACGTGGAAAAGATGATCCGTGCTTAAAAGTCTTGAAAAACATTCAGAAGACAATTTGTAACATCGAAAAAGAAATCGATAAAAACGAAGTCGTTATGGAGCAGAAGAGAAAGCCTGTAAACGAAACTTTAGCAATATTAGATGAACTACAGGAATGTATTGCTAGTATTCGGGAACAAGGTCCCATGGACCAAACCGTCACGTTAACAGATCAAGAGGACATCACATTATTGAAATCCTTAGCAAAGCCATTGGAAGATATTCATAAATGTTTGCTCGAAATTAAAGAAGTCACCGCTTTCGACAGCATCAAACAATTATCGGATTCGGGTGATCTAGACGCATTGAAAAAAATAGCTCAACCTCTGCAAGATGTCGTTGATTCACTAAAAGTGGTAACGCAAGAACAGCAGGTTATTGATCCTATTCGATCAATGTCTTCGGTGGAGCCTATGTCCGAATTAAAAAGTATTGCTCAGCCACTTCAGGAGTTGCACAATTGCATTGGATTGATTCAACACGAAACACAGACAGTGGATGCAGTGAATAGTCTCGAATCATTTGCACCATCGTTGAAGGTAGCACGACCATTGGCCGAATTACAAAACTGTATCGGTAAAATTCTACAACATATTTGCGAACCGTTGGAAGATATGTCCACCATGGACGATATATCTGCCTTGAAAACAAGTGCAGATGTAGCACCGGAATTTGCAGACAACGTTGTAGAAATCCATGAACGCCTTGCCGTAGAAAACGTATCTGGTAATGTAGTACCAGATTTCATGATTAATAAAGCTAAAGCGAATACCATGATTGAGGAATTGAAAGAATGTTTGGCTACTGTGCAAGATCAGCTAGTCTACGAAAATGTTGAGAATATTCCATCGAAAAGGGAGGCGATTGCAGCTGTTACAAAACCCATTCAGGAATTGGAAAAATGTTTAGCATCGATTCAGCAACAAGATATAGAAGACGCTGTCGAATCAGTATCAACTCAGACGAACTTGTCGTCGTTAAAGGTTTTGTTGGAACCGCTTCAGGTTCTCGATATGAATATTGCTAAGATTCAAAGAGAACAATGTTTGACTCAGCCTCAGACCCTACAACACCTTGCTGCAAATGTAGCTGATCTACAAGCCTTTATTAGCGAACAGGCTGAAGATATAACAGAGAGTTGTGGTCACGTCACTGAAGCCTTTTCAAATACAGCTGAAGACCTGCAGCGATGTATCGCATCGATAAATCACCCGAATGTCATGGAAGCACTGGAGTCTCTATCTTCGCAAACTGCACTATCTGATTTGAAAACTTTGATCAAACCAATTCAGGAACTTCAACGTTGTTTGGAAATTCATGAAAATATTTGCGTACAAGAAGCTAAAGAATTAAGCTCAGAAGAAAATCTATCTTTGCTTAAAATGATAGCTAATCCTCTACTGGAACTGAAACAATCTATTGCTTCAATTGAAATGCAAACGAAGTTAGATGTTTTTGAATTGCTGTCGGCTCATGAAGGTACTAAGCAGACTGCAAGACCAGTTCTTGAACTGTTGAACTGTATTAATAACATCAATGTAGAAACACTGGAACATTTGAGTGATATGTCGCATGAAGACATATCTGCTCTTAAGACTTGGGCTTCTCTAAAATCGGAGGCAAAATATTCAGTCAATGAATTCAACGTTATTGAACCTGAGCCAACAAAAATTTCGAGAGAAAATCTGGCCGCAAGTCTTGAAAACTTGAATAAGTGCATGGAAACGTTACAACGACAACCATCCATCGAGACAATCGATGAAAATAATTTAGTATTGGAAGCTGTCGCTCAACCTTTGGAACAAGTAAAGCAAGCTTTGTTGACGATTCAAGAAGACGAGAACGTTAATTTGGAACAAGTCTTGGAGAGTGTCACTGGACCGCTTCTCGTTCTCAAGGAAACTATTCAACATCTCCAGAACAAATTAGAAAATCAAGAACTTGCTGAGCCGTTCACCGATTTGCAGGCTAGCCTTGAAACTACTTTGTACGATATCGCAGAAGCCTCACCAGCAAATGTTCTTACTAGCTTGCTGCAGAGGCCAAAAACCGAGATTCAAATTTGTCTGAAAGCTATTGAAGAAACTCCTGTCGTTCATAACATACGCATAGACGTTTTGTCTCAACCATTGTCAGGTCTTCAAGATTCAATTGAGCAGCTGCAGGAGTCAATTGTCTCACAACCTAGAGATGACATTACGAGAAGCAATCCTGATCTTCAACGTTTCATTTCTGCAACTCAACAAGTTGAATCACAACTATATTTCATCCGAACTGATATTGTAAAGCAGGAATCTCCATCTGCTGCAAAAATTGGTGAATGTATTTTGAATCTGAAGACGCAAATCGCTGGAGTTGAAAATATTCTACAAGAAACCGAAACTGTTCAGCAAATCAATGTGGCCAAAGCGATTCAAATGCTAACCGTTCCTATTCAAAATATGAGTGAACTGCTGAATCAAATAACAGTAGAACAGCCAGTGACAGTAATGGAACCAGTAAATCATATTAAGATGAACATTCAAGTTATGAAAGATTTATCTAAAAGTTGTCCACTGAACTTCAACGTACTTAAACCTTTCGAGAAACTAGAGCATGGAGTTCTCCTCATTCAACAGTTGGTAGAAAACCGAAACGTTCAAGAGACACAAGAACTACTTATAAATGACATCAAAGAGTCACTGACTGCTATAATTAAGCAGATAGATAGCGTTGAAAATGCAAGTGAAAATCTGACAATGTCTTTAATTGATGTTAAAGATCAGATCGTACAGATGGAACGTACTTTGAATGCTTCAGATCAGCAAATATCAGCAGAAGACGCAAAAAGTATAGTTACAAACATTGAAAAATTGGCGCCATTGATTGAAAACATCAGCAAAAAACTTCCTGCGGAAGAAATTATTATTTCTTTCAAAGAACCGAGCAAGGCAATCGAGAATTTAATTGGTACAGTTAAATCGAATAATTTGAACGTCATCGAAAAACCATTAGTCGAACTTCAGACTGCAATGGTCCAATTACAATCTTTGGTTCTGCAGGACCCATTACAAGGTCTACCGAAAAGTAAGAAAGAAATTAAAAATCTATCTCTTGCATTAAAGGAAACAGTCAAAGTTCTGACTGCCAACTTGTCATCTGACGAAACTATAAATTTATTGGATACGCTAACGAGAGTTCAAGATATTTGCAAGCAAAACGTGACTGTAGATCCACTACAACTAACTAAATTAATATCTCAAATATCTAAACCGCTGGAAAATATCAATCAGCTTATCAAATCCTCAAATACAATTGATGTTGAGATGAAAGAATGCCAGGATGTTGTAGATATTAGCTCACAAGTGGAACAAAGTTCTGAAAATGTCAAGAATCAAGCAACTACGGAAAATGTCAAGGATCAAAAGACTACAGAAAATGACAAGGATCAAATGACTACTGATAGTGTCAAGGGTCAATTGACTATGGAAAATGTTAAGGAGCAAAAGACTATTACGGATGACAATCAGCAAGTCTCAGTTATTTGTGGTGAAAGTGGCGATCAACAACCTGCAACTGGTGAAAATCAACAAATTACTATACCTTCAGTAGATCCAATATTTTCAGAACATGATGACCCAAAGAACGTTGAACTATTGAAACAAAATTTGGAGATTAAAGCTAAAGAGCTTTTTCGAAAATCGGAAGAACGGGAATTAACACCAGAAGAAAAGGACTCTCTCATGACACTACTTGCAAAAATAAATTCTCTCAGTAATGAGGTTTACGAAACAATTATGGATGCGAAAATAATCAACGAAAGTACAGCCGACATAATTATGCAAGTAAAAGATGATACCGAGACACATGAAGAGTTAAAAAAAAACGTCAATTTCGAAAATGTTTCCGGCGATACGCTCGAAAACATTACTAATCAAGACGATAAAGAAATTGATGAAAATGAGGAAATAATTGGCAATAAGAAAAATGTAAAAATTTCCGGAGAGACTTCAATTGGCAAAGAAGAGGTCAAATTGGTAGCAATATTGGATGCAGAAATTGAAGAAAATGAAAATTTTACAGAGGAAGGAAGAGATGGTCAGATGAGAATGAAAGTAAATATTGAAGAATTGGAGGAAGTAGAAAGTCAAACAGTTGGTTTGACTGAGAAGTCCAAGATTAAGGAAGAAGTCCAGCAGACTACGGATCACGGTTCTGAAGAAAAAGGCGTCACAGACGAAAAAATCGAACCGCAGATCGCATCGACAGAATTCTTAGAAAATATTACGACCAACCTAGGAAACACTAATGGCGTCATTAATATTCTTGTACACAAGATACAGGAGACACCTAGAATAAACCTTGTTGATCTAAGAGTTATAACACAACCTTTAATAGATTTAGAAAAATCTATTAATTCCTTGAGTCAGCAAATAAGGACTGAACAAAGTAGTCAAACTAATAGAAATCATCCTATGATCCAAAAATTAGTAGAATCGTTGCAAGGAATAGAGTCACAACTGTACTTCATTCATAACGATTTAGTGAAAAATAATACGCTGGAAGCAAAGTACCTTGCAATATGCGTGGCTGATATAAAATTACAATTAAGCAATATTCAAACAAATGTACAGGACCACGAGATTTCAGAGGTAGAAAAAGTTGCGGAGTTAATCGCCGCGGTGACAGTACCAACAAACAGAATATTGGAAATTATTACCAACTTCTCCGCTGACTCAGCTTATACAGAATTGAATCCTCAAATTCAACATGTGAAATTGAAGCTTGAGGAAATAAAGAAACTCTCGCTTGATTACTCAGGTGCTGATTCATTGATTGCTCCTGTTGAAGCAATTAAAAATGCAATGCAACTTATTCAAGAACTTGTAATAGCTGAAATTATTCAGCCAGTTGAAGAAAATCTGAATTCAGAGCTAAAAGAAATACTTCACAACACTCAAACACAGTTGAATGATGCGCTTGGAGGTTTCTCCGAAAATGTAGCTATACCAATAAAGCATTTGATTGATGAAATAGCTAAAATAAATGAAGAAATACCTTCAACTTCTCAACTTAAAATCACTGATTTCGTAAAATCAGTTGCCACACAACGCACTGAAATCGAGAACACTCTGAATGAAATATGCAAAAAATTACCCGCAGAGGCTGTTATCACAACCCTCTCAGCGCCTTTAAGAAACATAGATATCTTATTGGAAACAGTAAAAGATCACCACATTGAAAAACTAATTGAGCCCTTTGCTAACTTAAAGAAGACAATAAAGCAATACGAAAACATTGTAGTTTCAGAGCCATCAGATCCGATCTCGAAAAATGCTCCTGAAATTAAAGAACTTACTTCTGCAATGAAGGAAACAATAAAGTCGCTCACATCAGTTTTCACTAAAGGTGAATGCTCAGAACCGACACTAAATTTGCTGGACAAAATCGGTAAAATCCAAACGTTCATACAACAAAATGTTTCAATGAATCCATATGAGCTTTCAAAAGTGATATCTTCAATAGCTACACCTTTACAAGAGATTAACGAATTTGTGGAACAATGTCAATCTACAGAGGTTGTTTCGGAATCAGTTGCAAAAGTAGAGCAAATAAACGTTGTTGAGGAAGTTGATGTTAAAGATTCACCTACTGATCCAAAGCAAGTCGAAGAGACAAAAGAAATTACTGCTACTAAAGTTTCTGCAATCAAGGACGAACTTGTACAAACAGAAACACTTCAAACTGAAAGCGTTAAAGAAGCTTTAGCTCAATCCCAAGATGTAAAAGATTCACTTACTGATACAGTGAAGGTAGAAGAGACGAAAGATATTACTGCGCTTGAATATTCGGCAATCAAGGAAGACCTAGAAAAAACTGAAACACTTCAAACTCAAACCGTTGAAGAAGGTTTAGGTCAAGCCCAAGATCCTAAGGATTCACTTACCGATACAGTGAAAGTAAAAGAATTACAAGAAATTGCTGCTCCTGAAGTTTCTGCAATCACGGAAGACCTAGAGCAAACAGAAATCCTTCAAACTCAAGCCGTTAAAGAATTTATGGCTCAATCCCAAGATGTTAAAGATTTACCTACTGATACAGTGAAAGTAGAAGAGACTAAAGATATGGCTGCTCCTGAAGTTTCTGCAATCAACGAAGAACTAGAACAAACTGAAACACTTCAAACTCAAGCCGTTGTAGAAGATTTGGATCAAGCCCAAGATGTTAAAGATTCACCGACTGCTATAGTAAAAGTAGAAGAGACTAAAGATATGGCTGTTCCTGAAGTGTCTGCAATCCGGGAAGAGTTAGAACAAACCGAAACACTTCAAACACAAACTGTTGAAGAAGGTTTGGCTAAAGCACAAGTTGCTAATGACTCACTTACCGATACAGTGAAAGTAAAAGAGACACAAGAAATTGTTGCTCCTGAAGTTTCTACAATCACGGAAGACCTAGAACAAATAGAAACACTTCAAACTCAAGCCGTTGAAGAAGTTACGGCTCAAACCCAAGATATCAAAGATTTACCTACTGATACAGTGAAAGTAGAAGAGACAAAAGAAATTTCTGCTCCTGAAGTTTCTGCAATCAAGGAAGACCTAGAACAAACAGAAACACTTCAAACTCAGGCCGTTAAAGAATTTATGGCTCAATCCCAAGATGTTAAAGATTTACCTACTGATACAGTGAAAGTAGAAGAGACTAAAGATATGGCTGCTCCTGAAGTTTCTGCAATCAAGGAAGACCTAGAACAAACAGAAACACTTCAAACTCAAGCCGTTGAAGAAGTTATAGCGCAATCCCAAGACATTAAAGATTTACCTACTGATAGAGTGAAAGTAGAAGAGACTATTGATATGACTGTTCCTGAAGTGTCTGCAATCAAGGAAGAGTTAGAACAAACCGAAACACTTCAAACACAAACTGTTGAAGAAGGTTTGGCTAAAGCACAAGTTGCTAATGACTCACTTACCGATACAGTGAAAGTAAAAGAGACACAAGAAATTGTTGCTCCTGAAGTTTCTACAATCACGGAAGACCTAGAACAAACAGAAACACTTCAAACTCAAGCCGTTGAAGAAGTTACGGCTCAAACCCAAGATATCAAAGATTTACCAACTGATACAGTGAAAGTAGAAGAGACAAAAGAAATTTCTGCTCCTGAAGTTTCTGCAATCAAGAAAGACCTAGAACAAATAGAAACACTTCAAACTCAAGCCGTTGAAGAAGTTACGGCTCAAACCCAGGATATGAAAGATTTACCTACTGATACAGTCAAAGTAGAAGAGACAAAAGAAATTTCTGCTCCTGAGGTTTCTGCAATCAATGAAGACCTAGAACAAACAGAAAAACTTCAAACTCAAGCCGTTGAAGAAGTTATAGCGCAATCCCAAGACGTTAAAGATTTACCTACTGATAAAGTGAAAGTAGAAGAGACTAATGATATGACTGTTCCTGAAGTTTCTGCAATCAAGGAAGAATTACAACAAACCGAAACACTTCAAACTCCAACTGTTGAAGAAGGTTTGGCTCACGCACAAGATGTTAAAGACTCACCTACTGATACAGTGAAAGTAGAAGAGACGAAAAATATTGCTGCGCCTGAAGTTTCTGTAATCACAGCAGACCTAGAGCAACCAGAAACACTTCAAGCTCAAGCCGTTGAAGAAGTTACCGCTGCAACTCAAGCCATTAAAGATTCACCTACTGATACAGTGAAAGTAGAAGAGACCAAAGATATAGCGGCTCCTGAAGTTTCTGCAATCAAGGAAGAATTAGAACAAACCGAAACACTTCAACCTCAAATTGTTGAAGAAGGTTTGGCTCAAGCACAAGATGTTAAAGACTCACCTACTGATACAGTAAAGGTAGAAGAGACGAAAGATATTGCTGCTCCTGAAGTTTCTGCAATCAAGGAAGAATTAGAACAAACCGAAACACTTCAAACTCAAACTGTTAAAGAAGGTTTGGCTCAAGCACAAGATGTTAAAGACTCACCTAATGCTAAAGTGAAAGTAGAAGACACTAAAGATATGGCTGCTCCAGAAGTTTCTGCAATCAAGGAAGAATTAGAACAAACCGAAACACTTCAAACTCAAACTGTTGAAGAAGGTTTGGCTCAAGCACTAGATGCTAATAATTCACTTACCGATACAGTGAAAGTAAAAGAGACACAAGAAATTACTGCTCCTGAAGTTTCTTCAATCACGGAAGACCTGGAGCAAACAGACACACTTCAAACTCCAACCGCCGAAGATGCTTTGGCTCAAGCGCACGACGTTAAAGATTTACCAACTGATACAGTGAAAGTAGAAGAGACTAAAGATATGGCTGCTCCTGAAGTTTCTGCAATCAAGGAAGAATTAGAGCAAACCGAAACACTTCAACCTCAAATTGTTGAAGAAGGTTTGGCTCAAGCACCAGATGTTAAAGACTCACCTACTGATACAGTAAAGGTAGAAGAGACGAAAGATATTGCTGCTCCTGAAGTTTCTGCAATCAAGGAAGAATTGGAACAAACCGAAACACTTCAAACTCAAACTGTTGAAGAAGGTTTGGCTCAAGCACAAGATGTTAAAGACTCACCTACTGCTACAGTCAAAGTAGAAGAGACTAAAGATATGGCTGCTCCTGAAGTTTCTGCAATTAAGGAAGAATTAGAACGAAACGAAACACTTCAAACTCATACTGTTGAAGAAGGTTTGGCTCAAGCACTTGATGCTAATAATTCACTTACCGATACAGTGAAAGTAAAAGAGACACAAGAAATTGCTGCACCTGAAGTTTCTTCAATCACGGAAGACCTGGAGCAAACAGACACATTTCAAACTCCAACCGCCGAAGATGCTTTGGCTCAAGCGCACGACGTCAAAGATTTACCAACTGATACAGTGAAAGTAGAAGAGACTAAAGATATGGCTGCTCCTGAAGTTTCTGCAATCAAGGAAGAATTAGAACAAACCGAAACACTTCAAACTCAAACTGTTGAAGAAGGTTTGGCTCAAGCACAAGATGTTAAAGACTCACCTACTGATACAGTAAAGGTCGAAGAGACTAAAGATATGGCTGCTCCTGAAGTTTCTGCAATCAAGGAAGAATTAGAACAAACCGAAACACTTCAAACTCAAACTGTTGAAGAAGGTTTGGCTCAAGCAGAAGATATTAAAGACTCACCTACTGCTTCAGTGAAAGTAGAAGAGTCGAAAGATATTGCTGCGTCTGAAGTTTCTGCAATCACAGAAGACCTAGAGCAAACAGAAACACTTCAAGCTAAAGCAGTTGAAGAAGTTACGGCTCAAACCCAGTTCGCTAAAGATTCACCTACTGATACAGTGAAAGTAGAAGAGACAAAAGAAATTGCTGCTCCTGAAATTTCTGCAGTCATGGAAGACCTAGAGCAAATACAAACACTTCAAACTTCAATCGCCGAAGATGCGTTGACTCTAGTCCAAGATGTTAAAGATTTACTAACTGATACAGTGAAAGTAAAAAAGACGAAAGGTATGGCCGCTCCTGAATTTTCTGCAATCAACGAAGAACATACCGAAACACTTCAAACTCAAGCAGTTGAAGAAGGTTTGGCTCAAGCCCAAGATGTTAAAGATTCACCTACTGACGCAGTGAAGGTAGATGAGACGAAAGATATTGCAGCTCCTGAAATTTCAGCAATCAAAGAAGAACGAGAACAAACAGAAACACTTCAAACTCAAACCGTTGAAGAAGGTTTTGGTCGAGCCCAAGACGCTAAAGATTCACTTACCGATACAGTGGAAGTAAAAGAGACACAAGAAATCGCTGCTCCTGAAGTTTCTGCAATCAAGGAAGACCTAGAACAAACAGAAACACTTCAAACTCAAGCTGTTGAAGAAGTTACGGCTCAAAACCAAGATGTTAATGATTTACCTACTGATACAGTGAAAGTAGAAGAAACTAAAGATATTGGTGCTCCTGAAGTTTCTGCGATCAAGGAAGACGTAGAACAAATCGAAACACTTGAAATTCAAACAGTTGAAGAAGGTTTGGCTCAAGCACAAGATGTTCAAGATTCACCTACTGACAGAGTGAAGGTAGACGAGACGAAAGATATTGCTGCTCCTGAAGTTTCTGTAATCAATGAAGAACTAGGGAAAACAGAAATACTTCAGACTCCGACAGTAGAAGCAACCTTGCCTCAGTCACAAGATGTTACTGATAGTCCAGATAGTTCAATTAAAACAGTCATAGTTCCATCTGTGGCAGAAGTTGTTACTGAAACGCAAAATATTCGAGAATCCACAGATGATAGATCCACTTTAATTCTTTCTGATGAAGAAAGTAACTCAGTTCGACTGTTGGTGCAAAGTTCACTAATTGAACTTAACTCATGTTTACATCTAATTGAAAACGTTGCTGACAAGACAATAATTCCATTCAAGTGTAAGGATATAGAAGCCTTGAAGTCTCTTGCTAAACCTCTAAAAAAGATCACTAGTGCCATTAGCGAGTTGCTTGGGATAACAACAGTTTATTCATATACAAATGTTGAACCATTCTCCTCTGAATTGAGGGGTGCACTGCAAGATATTGATGTTGTTCAAGAACAAGTTTCAAACGAATATCTTTTGGAAAACGTGTCGTTTGAAGTGTATCAAAGTTTACTGCCCTTAGATGAGCTGAAAAGGTTGGTTGAAAATGTTATGAAGTCAGCTGCTAATACCGAAATGAAAACATTGCAACTCGCTAAAAATATTGAAGACTTAACAGAATGCTTACAGCATATACATGTTCTTATTGGAATTATATGTGGCATTACTCCTTCCATAATGCAACCCCAAATTATTGAAGAAGTTGAAAATGTTGAGTCAGAGATTGGGGAAGTACTTGAGAAACCTCAACATGAAGAAGCAACAGCATTAGTAGACGAAAAGGACAATGTTAAAGAAGTCCCGGAAAAGCCGGAGAGAAAGTCGAAGAAGTCTCGAAAGTCAAGCAAAGACGACGGAAGCAAAGACGACGTCGAACTGCCAGCCAAACCGAAACGAAAATCTAAAAAGAGTGTGGACGAGGAACATTCTGAAATTTTAAACGATCAAGACAAGAAAGGAGAAATTGTTAGCAAAGAGCAAATAGTGGATACAATTTCTACTGATTTTGAACGGACTAAGTCATCTATGAAAAATAGTTTGATGGTACCAGGTCAGGATATTGAGAAGTGTTTATCATCTATACAAGAAGCTTCGAGGACAAAATACTCTGAATTGAAAGTTTTAACACAACCATTGACAGATCTTAAGAAGACTATTGACAACTTTTCGAACCAAGTATCTAAAGATTTTACTTTAGAAATTTCGAAAAATAATGCAGATGTACAAAGATTGATTTCGTCACTTCAAGGTGTAGAGTCTCAACTATATTTTGCTCAAAACGATTTATCTCAAGCTAAATCTGTGGCTGCCAAGTATGTAATGACTTGCTTATGTGAATTAAAAGCTCAACTAGTTGGAGTTCAATCTACTATAGAAAATGTTGATGTCATTCAAGCTGCTGATGTTGTTACAGCTATAGAATTGATTTCAAAACCTGTTCTTCAAATCAATGAAATTTTGAAAACAATTACCGATGAATTACCTTTCGGTAAATTGGACAATTCAATTAATCAACTTCAAAACAAACTAGAGTCAATCAAGCGAATGTCTATTGATAATCCGAGTGCCGACCGTTTTGTGAATCCTCTAGGTCAACTTCACAAAGAAATTTCAGAAATACAAGAATTGACTATCGAAGAAATAGTAACTCCAGTTCAATTTAAGAAAATCGAAGATCTAATTAGTGCCGTTGGTGAAACTGCAAATTATTTAGAGTCAACTAAAGAGAGTTTATCGATCAACATAACACCCTCGGTAGATAGTTTGAAAGAAAAAGTACTTAACATTCAAGTTACATTAAACGACAATTTGAAGGGAGAAGAAACATGGAAAACGGTTTGCACAAAGATATCAGATTCTGTAGACGAATGCGTCTCCACATTGGATTCTGTGTGTAAGAAATTACCAGCCGAGATTATTATTGCATCCTTAAAGGAACCTACAGCTGAAATCGAATCGTTAGCAACAATAATCAGTACAATTAACAGTGAACCGTTGGTTACACCTGTGGAAAATCTCCGAAGTTCTGTTAAATCGTTGGAAGCTTTGATAATCAATGATCCCACACATAGCATACCAAAGAATACAAAAGAAATTAAGGCACTAACTGCATCGTTAAAAGAAGTTGTTAAAAACTTAACTCAGTCATATCCGAAAGGAGAAATAACGAAGCCAACTTTAAAGCTGCTTGAAAGAATTGCACAAATTCAAACACATACTCAACAAAACGTATCTGTAGAACCCATATCACTTGCGAAAGTCGTATCGGGCATCGCAGTGCCACTGAAGGAAATCAATAATTGTTTATTGATGCCTATTGTAGTGGACCTTGTAGATGAAATAGTTTGTGATGAATTGGCAACTGAGATTATTGGCGACGAAAGTGAAACTGACAATGAAAACGCAAAAGTCACTCCAGAGGAGATTGTTCCTAAAGAATGTGAATCAGTTGAAAATAAATCGCAAAAAACTGATTTAGATAGTGACCAAGTGGCAAATTCTGAGCCTGAAAAGCCCTCCAGAAAAACGAAAACAGAGACACAGAATGAAGGATCTGTGAAAGAAGCAACTGAAGAAGCTGGCGAGGAACTTGATAGTACTGAAAAACAAATATCTTGTGAAGAACAGATACAACCAGACACAACTACGGAACCTCAAAAACCTTCAAGGAAATCTAAGAAAGATCGTAAAAGCAGTCAGGATGATGGTGAGAATGTCGAAAAGCCAAAGCGTAGATCTAAGAAAGGTAAGGATACCGTTGAAGAAAGAAGGCGCTCTGACGATATAAATCAAGATGAAAACAAAGAAGATTCTGACATGAAGAAGACCGAAAACATTCAGATTAAGAAGGAAGATATGGAAAAACTCACAGTCGACAAAAAAGACGTAGAAAAGAAGGAAGCAGAAAAAATCGAAGCTGTTAAGATTGAAGCAGATAGCAAGAATGCTGAAAAATTGGAGAATGTAAAGAAAGACGCCGAAAAGATCGAAGCACAAAAGAAAGAAGATGAAAGGAAGGAAGTAGAAAAAATGGAGGCTGAAAAGATTGAAACAGATGGGAAGAATGCTGAAAAGTTGGAGGCTGAAAAGAAAGAGGCAGAGAAGGTTGAAGCTAAGAAGAAAGAAGCGGAGAAAAAAGAAAAGAAAGACGCCGAAAAGGACGAAGCACAAAAGAAAGAAACGGAACGAAAAGAAGCTGAAAAAACTGAGGCAGCTAAGGTCGAGGCTGAAAAAATCGAAGCAGAAAGGAAGAATGCTGAAAAATTGGAAAATGAGAGGAAGGAGGCAGAAAAGAACGAAACTGAACGGAAGGAAGCTGAAAAAATTGAGGCAGCTAAGGTCGAGGCTGAAAAGGTTGAAGACGAAAGAAAGAACGCTGAAAAATTGGTGAAGGAACAGATCGAAGCACAAAATAAAGAGACCGAACGAAAGGAAGCAGAAAAGATTGAAGCAGACAAAACGAACATTGAAAAGTTGGAGAAGGAAAATATCGACGCACAAAAGAAAGAAGATGAAAGGACGGAAGCAGAACAATTGGAGGCAGCTAAGATCGAGGCTGAAAAGATTGAAGCAGATAAAAAGAACGCTGAAAAATTAGAGAATGAAAAGAAAGATGCCGAAAAGATCGAAGCACAAAAGAAAGAAGATGAAAGGAAGGAAGTAGAAAAAATGGAGGCTGAAAAGATTGAAGCAGATAGGAAGAATGCTGAAAAGAAAGAGACAGAGAAGGTTGAAGCTAAGAAGAAAAAAACGGAAAAGAAAGAAAAAGAAAAAAAAGAGGCCGAAAAGATCGAAGCACAAAAAAAAGAAGCTGAACGGAAAGAAGCAGAAAAAATTGAGGCAGCTAAGGTCGAGGCTGAAAAGGTTGAAGCAGATAAAAAGAAAGCTGAAAAATTGGAGAATGAGAAGAAAGAGGCTGAAAAGATTGAAGCACAAAAGAAAGAAACTGAACGGAAAGAAGCAGAAAAAATCGAGGCAGCTAAGATTGAGGCAGATAGAAAGAATGCTGAAAAATTGGAGAAGGAACAGATCCAAGCACAAAAGAAAGAGAAAGAACGGATGGAAGCAGAAAAAATTGAGTCTGAAAAGATTGAAGCAGACAGAAAGAACGCCGAAAAATTGGTGGCTGAAAAGAAAGAGGCAGAGAAGGCCGAAGCTAAGAAGAAAAAAGCAGATGAGAAAGAAAAAGAACAGAAAGAGAACGAAAAAATCGAAGCACAAAAGAAGGAAATTGAACGGAAAGAAGCAGAAAAAATTGAGGCAGCTAAGGTCGAGGCTGAAAAGATTGAAGCAGATAAAAAGAACGCTGAAAAATTGGAAAATGAGAAGAAAGAGGCCGAAAAGATCGAAGCACAAAAGCAAGAAGCTGAACGGAAGGAAGCAGAAAAAATTGAGGCTGAAAAGATTGAAGCAGATAGAAATAATGCTGAAAAATTGGAGAAGGAACAGATCCAAGCACAAAAGAAAGAGAAAGAACGGAAGGAAGCAGAAAAAATTGAGGCTGAAAAGATTGAAGCAGACAGAAAGAACGCCGAAAAATTGGTGGCTGAAAAGAAAGAGGCAGAGAAGGCCGAAGCTAAGAAGAAAAAAGCAGATAAGAAAGAAAAAGAACAGAAAGAGAACGAAAAAATCGAAGCACAAAAGAAGGAAATTGAACAGAAAGAAGCAGAAAAAATTGAGGCAGCTAAGGTCGAGGCTGAAAAGATTGAAGCAGATAAAAAGAACGCTGAAAAATTGGAAAATGAGAAGAAAGAGGCCGAAAAGATCGAAGCACAAAAGCAAGAAGCTGAACGGAAGGAAGCAGAAAAAATTGAGGCTGAAAAGATTGAAGCAGATAGAAATAATGCTGAAAAATTGGAGAAGGAACAGATCCAAGCACAAAAGAAAGAGAAAGAACGGAAGGAAGCAGAAAAAATTGAGGCTGAAAAGATTGAAGCAGACAGAAAGAACGCCGAAAAATTGGTGGCTGAAAAGAAAGAGGCAGAGAAGGCCGAAGCTAAGAAGAAAAAAGCAGATAAGAAAGAAAAAGAACAGAAAGAGAACGAAAAAATCGAAGCACAAAAGAAGGACATTGAACAGAAAGAAGCAGAAAAAATTGAGGCAGCTAAGGTCGAGGCTGAAAAGATTGAAGCAGATAAAAAGAACGCTGAAAAATTGGACAATGAGAAGAAAGAGGCCGAAAAGATCGAAGCAGAAAAGCAAGAAGCTGAACGGAAGGAAGCAGAAAAAATTGAGGCTGAAAAGATTGAAGCAGATAGAAATAATGCTGAAAAATTGGAGAAGGAACAGATCCAAGCACAAAAGAAAGAGAAAGAACGGAAGGAAGCAGAAAAAATTGAGGCTGAAAAGATTGAAGCAGAAAGAAAGAACGCCGAAAAATTGGTGGCTAAAAAGAAAGAGGCAGAGAAGGCCGAAGCTAAGAAGAAAAAAACAGATAAGAAAGAAAAGGAACAGAAAGAGAACGAAAAGAAGGAAACTGAACGGAAGGAAGCAGAAAAAATTGAAGCAGCCAAGAATGCTGAAAAATTGGAAGCTGAAAAGAAAGAGACCGAGAAGGCCGAAGCTACGAAGAAAAAAGCAGAACAAAAAGAAAAGGAAGAGGCCGAAAAGATCGAAGCACAAAAGAAGCAAACTGAACGGAAGGAAGCAGAAAAAATTGAGGCTGAAAAGACTGAAGCAGAGAGAAAGAACGCTGAAAAATTGGAGAATGCAAAGAAAGAGGACGAAAAGATCGAAGCACAAAAGAAAGAAACTGAAAAGCTTCTTCTGCAATCCGAAACATGCATGAAAAATACAGTTACCGCTATCGCAAATTGTCTTAAACAAATTCAAACATATTCCAAGAAGAAACAAGTTGATTTAAAAAATGTTTCACCACCAATCAATGACCTTAAGGAATGTGTTGAGGATCTATCATTACAGGTATTGCATCAACTAACTAAAAATAAAAGTAAAGAACTACAAAGGGACAACAGAAACATAAAAAAAGTAATTTCATCGCTACATGAAATTTCATCTCAGCTCCAGACAGTGAATAAAAATTTGTGTACCAAAGCCGATCCGATTTCCAGTTATATTGCTAAGGGCTTATCAAAACTTCGATCAGAATTGTTGGACAATAGATCGCTCTTAGAGAAAAATGATACCATATTGATCAGCGATCTCGTCAATGCTATTGAAAGAATATCACCACTAATGGCTCAAATTTCCGACGTTGTCAATAATTTAGATGAAACATCAACATACTCCAACGTGTCTGCGTCCATGAATACCTTAAATTCGCGAATTGAAAAAATGATCGAAACATCGCTTACGGTCCCGAAGGTGAATCCTCTTATAGCACCTACGACAACGCTATTAGAAACCGTAAAGTTAACTCAAGAAGTAATACTTAAAAATACTGAAAACGCCGTTGGAACTGAAGACATCAGCAACATGTCGAAATTGATCAAATCAGTTGAAGACCAAATGGCAAATGCTAAATCGAACCTTTCTGAAGATGCCTTTGCATCTTATTTTTTGAAATTGAAGAGTGAAATTGTAAAAATGAAAAAGGCTACAGCTGCTACAAAGTCCATAGATCGAAACACAACGAAAGAAGCAGTAACTGCCATTGCTGAAGGACTTCAGAAAATTCAACCGATACTCGAAACTTTCTTCAAGAAGATCTGTTCTGAAGAGTTAACGAAATTGCTTCAAAAACCAAAATGTGAAGTTGATAATTTGTTGGACGTTATTGGAAAAAACAATATTTCACTGCTAATAGAACCTGCAGATAAACTTAAGAAAACACTTCAAGCATTTGAAAAGTTCATTGTGAATGAACCGCTACAAAATATATCCAAGAAAACTAAGGAAGTGAAGGATCTCATTTCGTCATTAAAAGACACCGAACAAAGGCTAAAGGACACTTTCCCAAAAGATCCAATGCTTCAATTTACGCAACAGTTGTCAGAGGTCGTTGCTAAAGTTCAAAGTGTTGTTGAGCGATCTATATCGCCAAACGAATTCGCGAATATCATCGTTACATTAGCAGCTCCCCTAAGTGCCTTGAATCAATGTCTAGAAGAGAACAGTAAAAAAGATCAAACTGAAAAAGAGAAAAGGTCAGCAGAGGAACAGGAAGCAAAGAAAAAAGGTGCGAAAGAGGAGCAGGCAAAAATTAAATTAGCTGAGGAAAATGTAGATGACGAAAAAGTGGCTGAGAAAAAGTTGGCTGAAGTGAAAGTGCCTAATCAAAAGCTGTCTAAAGAAAAGGCGTCTGAAGAAAAGGCGTCTGACAAAAAGGCGTCTGACGAAAAGGCGTCTGACGAAAAAGCGTTTGAAAATACGACATCTGAAGAAAAGGTGACTGATGGAAAACTGCCTGAAGAAAAAGTAACTAAGGAAAATGTATCGGACAAAAATGACAATGTAAAGAGCGAAAAGGAACACAACGATTCTAATGTAACTGTGTCGAAGCCAGATTCAGATAAGCCGAAAGGATCACGAGGAAGAGCTAAATCTAAGAAAAAACCCGTATTTGAAAGCAATTTAACTTCTCGAACATCATGCGAAGGATCCTCCATTAAATTGTCATGTAGCTATAGCGGATCTGATGCGAAAGTGTTGTGGCTTAGAAACGGTGCTCTTCTAGGTAAAGATTCTCGCTATGTTTTGAATGATTCCGATGGTTTCGTAACATTGGAAATTAATTCTCTCACTGTTGATGATTCTGGAAAGTATTTCTGTGTTGTTAACAATGAGAATGGCGAAGCTGAAACCAGCTGCACTGTTACAGTGTTTAAGGAAGTGGAAGACGTAAAAGTCGATGATCCGACTAAGAAACAGACTGCGGAACTGTCGAAACAAGAGATAGGAAATAATGAAAATCTTCATCAACGAACAGATGCACCGCAAAATGGTGTTCAAAAACATAAAGTTACTGATGAAATTCCAAAACCCAAAGCCGCAGATACAGTGAACAATGTTAGCAATGGAAAAGACCATGCTCCCTCAGAGACGAAAAAACTTAGAACTGACCAAAAAACTCGAGAGTCAAAACGAAAACCTACATTCGATTCAAGATTAACCAATCGGACATCTGCTGCTGGATCACCCATCAAACTTACTTGCAGTTTCTCTGGCTCTAATGTTAGAATAACATGGCTGAAAGATGGAAATTTATTAGAAAGTGGTTCGAAGTATGCAATTCATGAAGACGATGGTCTCACGACATTAGATATTCAACATCCGACCGTTCAAATGTCAGGTAGGTCGAGCTTAACAGAGACTTTTAGTGAAATTATAACAAACTCCAGGAAAAATGTCGTCGGAATATCGTTGAAATAGAATCCATTGGAGTCTATCCTCGAATCTTTTACCATTTTTCACAAACAATCAAACTATATCCACTCCGCATGCGTGAATTTTTTCGGCCATCGCTTCTCGTCGCATAATAATGTAATAGAATCTCGATTCAGTTTCAAAATACTGATTTCAAACATGCCCAAAAATCGTGGTTGGGATTGCCGAGTCTCGTGAATTGTATCCGTTCTCTTTTCGATATCGTGTTTTCCGGGCCCATATTATTCGTAACAACGATTGACCAAGCGAAAACGTTGCAACTCAATTTTACCAAGGTGTGCCCATCGTTGTCAACGAAAACATAACCGTCGAGTCGACTTCCAACCCTTCCAAATTCTTGGACCGTTTCCTGCAATTCTACTTGCTCATATTTCCGCATTTTTTTTTCATTATTCCAACAAGTGCTGGCAAACGAATGATAACGGTTGAAATTTTGTTTTTAGGCATTTATGTGTGCATTGCAAGTAATGCCAATGGCGAAGTTGAAACCAGTTCGATAGTGACGATATATGAGAAAGCTGCAGAGGTATTAACATCGCCGCCAATATTTTCGTCTGGAATGCGTGGTGAGTGAGAGAAAAGTTTCCTTCCAAATATATTTGTTTACGGTATACTTAAATCGACTTCACTTGCAAATTAAATCAACCTATTTGTTGCGATGAAGATGAAAAATTGCATGCAATCATCAGCAAGCAACTCAAAGGGTTTTTACTTGCCCAACTTGATATTTGCATTACCTTAAGTCCATAATTCAATGTCTTGCATGCTAATTTTCTGTTTTTGCCTTCCTAACCAATTGCAATTATTTTTCGTGGTTTCGTGCAACCCTATTTTCTCTTTGTTTGAATTTACGTATGATTTTCCTCAAACCAACACGGCCTATTTTACCGAAAGCAGTTCAATCTCATTGTCAACGACCTTCAAAGGTAAGTGTGTTACTGATGAGTATTGTACAAATCTAAAAATATACAAGTCGCACAATCACACGCAAATTCCAATTGATTGATGATCGGAAATAAAACAATCAAATTGATTTTGCGTAAGTGTTTAATTTTGGCAGCCGATTCGCATCATTTCTTTCATCTCGAATTTGTCGGCAATTATTCGCATCACAAACACAACCGTAGTCCTAAAATCATCGAAAATCTTTTGTTAAGCTGGTCAGTCGAAAAATTTTAAAAGATCAGTCTTCGATCAAACTTTAATCCGACCGGACATAAAAAATCGAGCGAATAATGGAGGAACAAGACGTCGCACCAACCGTAGTGGTAGCACCGCCAACTGAAAAGAAAATTCGTATGAAATCTCCGTCTCCGGGATTCCGCGGTCGCAGCCAAACTCCAATCCGTGGCCGAAGTATGACACCTTTAATGAGATTTCGCGAAAAAAGTGCAACACCAATGGATCCGATGACATGGAGAAGTATAACTCCATTTATTCAGCGAGAAGAGGTGGAGAAAACGCCCTTCGAAATTGGATCGAACATCATCTTGCAATTGGCCTCTTATAAGGCTATCATTGATAAAGCCTGTGTGATGGATATTTCCGCTGAAGAGGAGCCGCTCGCAAAGTATATTCTATCGGAGCACTCGGTTATTGATAGAGCTGCTGTTATGGATATCTCAAATGTAAGTTTTCAAAAATAGTGAGTGTTGGCTTTCAAAATTCATCGAAAATTTTAGTTTTGCAAAGTAAACTTGTAATATTTAAAAAACAGAGGTTCCGATCAATGCAAAGCATCTTAAACTAACAAGCCAAGCAATAGAACATAATTATGATGTCACTATGGCCACACTACCGTTATAATTTTATTTTAGTGCTATTTAGTTTGAGATGCTGCGAACAGTGAACGTATTTTTTACAAAATAATTAAAATTTATTCGAGAAAAATTGCATGATTGCTCTACATTGTACAGTAAATAGAATGGGACGTTGATAACTAACTCAATTAATTTTTTTAACACAAAAATCCAGGTGGAAATTATCTACGTTGAAGATGACTTTATTGATGAATGTGAATCGGATGCTTCATCGGTTCGGGAATCTGAGTCTCGTGAATCATCCGTTATGGATGAAAGGCCATCAGAAGAAGGTGAAGAAAAGCCAGAAGAGGAGGAAGTTTCCGAGAAGAAGAAAAAGAAGGAGAAGAAAGTGAAAAAGGCTCCGAAGAAGAAAGAGAAAAAAGAGAAAGAACCATCGCCACCGAAGCTAAAACTTGATTTAGGTGGTCCACCTCCGCCGAAAGTCAATAAAGCAAAACTCTTTGAACAGCAACAAAAAGCAGCTGCAGAAGCCCCAATGAGTAAGCCTCCACCGAAGAAAAGTGGAAAACTTGCAGGAGCTCTTGCTGCCATGCAACAACAAGAAGCTGCTGCAAAGGAGGCTGAGCTTCAGCGACAGCAAATCGAAGAAAAGATGAAACAAATGAAAGAAGAACAAGCTAATAAGCAACAGCAAGAAGAGGAAGAAGGAGAAGGCGATGGAGAAGAAAGAGGAAGTCAAATAGACTCTGAATACAGGTCTAGATCCGGATCAGGCTCCAGATCGGGCTCCGAAGACGCCGGATCGAATGTTGAGGAACAAGAAGATGAAGACAACAACGAGGAGGCAGAAGGCGAAGAAGATGAAGACGAAAGTGGTGCTGAAACAGAATCATCTATAGAAAACTTTACTCGTCCAGATAATGACTACGGTGAGTGGGATAAATACGACGATCAGCAAGGCGTTATCCGTTCCAAATACGAACGAAAGAAACATAAGAAAATGAGCGAACGTGAACGAGATATTGAGTGGCAAAAAGCACGCGAAGCAGCACGTTATCCCCGAATTCATGCTCACTTAAAGGATAGTGCTATTGAAGAGGGACACAGTATTAAATTAACGTGTACAGTGTCCGGACCCGAGTTAAATATAAAATGGTTGAAAGACGGTCATCCATTGGAAAAGTCTCCCAAGTATCGAGTACTTGTCAACGAGGGTATCGTCAGTTTGGAAATTTTACGGACCTTACCCAGCGATTCCGGTGAATACACCTGCGCTCTGTCAAATAACAATGGTGATGCAAGCACCACCGCCATTGTTACCATTTATGATGTGATAAAGGATGATCCTACTCCTCCTACATTTACGTTGGTTAGAGGTATGATATTTTCTGCGGATACGATTGTGTTGGCATTTCCTTCACTAACCTTATTTTACAGACTATTATCACTTAAACGAGGATGTTCTTGGAATCGAAGTACATTGTACAGGTACACCACGTCCAAAGATTACATGGATTCGTGATATGGTGGAAGTAGTACCAAGCTACAAGCACACGTTGCTGGAGGAGGCTCACGGTGTTTATAAATTGGAAATTTACAAACCATCATTCAAAGACAACGGACGTTACATGTGCAGGGCCGGTAAGGTTGGTGGTAAGGCACATCGATGCAGAATCTAACCCAACAACGTATTTCCAGAAAACGTAATGGCTGAAGAGGAAATCACTCACAATGTTTCGTTTATTAAGCCGAAACATTTCCACATCAGAGGCATTCAGCACGCTCACAGCGAACTAATGAAAGAGAAGGAAGAAGCTGCTAAACGAGCCATGGAGGAAGCGCTAAGAGCCAAGGAAGAATACGAAATGAGACGCACCGGTAAACTACCGCCGCGGTCACGACCTGAACCCGAACAACATTGCTCGCAAAAAGATCGACTTAAATTTGCAACTCAACTTCGAGATCGCACTGCAATCGTTGGTAATAAGGTTAAATTCACCGTCTCAGTCGTTGGACCTGACCCCAATATTCGGTGGTTCAAAGATGGTAACATGATTGAGCTATACAGTAACGGGTGATTTGAAGAATTAACAAAAAATCAATTTTAGGCAATCCCATCGTCTATGGACCATCAATTCGCAATTCGACTGCTGATGGCATGAGCATACTTGAAATGACCCACTTAACAGCAGATCAAACGGGCGAATATCGATGCCATGCTAGAAATGACCATTCTGAGGTATCCACTTCGTGCTATTTGAAAATTTACGAAGCAAAATCTGCTGGAGACAAGGAAGCACCACTCTTCGTTTTATCTATGCGAGGTAACTTATTTTTCTATATTTTGACTTACACGTTGCTTAACATTGTCCATTGAATTAATTTACTTTAGATGTTTATCATACGCAAGAAAATGATTTGGTAATCGATTGTAAAGTGCGTGGTAATCCAAGGTAAAATGCGTGGTTGACGGTGCTGTGTTGATATTGAAATTACATCTAAAAATAATTTCAGGCCAATAATATTTTGGCAGAAGGACGAACTACCAATTGAATTCGATGAACGCACTCAACAAATAGAGCACGGTGACGGCTTATGCGAATTGATTATAAATAAACCAACAACGAAGGACAGTGGCAACTATGCATGTACTGCAACGAATGCCATTGGGAGTCAGAAAATTGTTCACAAAGTGGAATTCACACCACAGCCGTCGAGTCGTCGTGATTCGGGAATGCAGTCGGATACTGCTAGCGAATCGGGTAGGGGAAAAGGTGATGCGACAGGTGCAGTAACGGGTGTTGAAAGTGGCGCCGAGAGTAGTGCAACACAAGCAGCTGGTAAAGGAGGTAAGCGTCCACCACGTCCGAAAGCTGAACCAGCACCAGAAGAAACAATGTCTCGCCGATCGGCTGGTCCAACATTTGAAGAGCTACAGAAGGCAGCCAGAAATAAATTATCTTTCGTCACACATCTTACCAACCGTGTGTTTGCTGAGGGATCGAAAGTTAAATTGTCTTGTGTGGTGCAAGGACCCGATCCTAACGTCAGATGGCTTAAAGATGAAAATCCATTGGTTTATTCAGCGAGAGTGAAAAATCTTAGTCGTGACGGCATGTGTGTCCTGGAAATCGACAAATGTACTCCAGACGATTCTGGCGATTATAAATTGATTGTTCGAAATCAAGATAGCGATATTTCGAGTGGTTGCACTTTACAAGTATATGAAGTGTCTCAAAGCAGCGATTTTGCTCCGACATTCACGCGAGCACCTAAACGTAAGCGTTTGTTTGCAACGAAAATAGATGTGTTGTTGGCAAGCAAATAACTCACATTCTCGCTTTATATTTACAGATACGTACCATTTGAATACCAACGAAATATATTTAGAAACTCATGTTCGAGGCCAGCCAATGCCGAAAGTTGAGTGGGTCAAGGATGGTGTTACGATTGCGAAAGAGGATGAAAAATATCATCAAATCGATCATCCCGATGGCACTTGTGAATTGATTGTTAATTTTCCCAAGCCAAACGACAGTGGCAAATACGGTAAATCAATAATGTTTCATTTTTCATTTTTGTCAGTTGTTGATTCAAAAAGTTTTCGGAATCGATTAGCATTAGAGTGTCGTACATTCATAGCATTCGGTATGTTAGACTATACCAAAGATTTTACGAAACAAGCACTGTTGTAATCTACACAGTATGAAATGGCGTGAATAAACTCTTGTCTCATTTGTAGTATCACGTTTCGCCAACTCTGGCATCAGAATCCATTCTACAAATTACGTAAACCGATCGTGAAGAAGAGATTGAATTTACTGATGGATATTTCCACATTTTGATAGAAAGTATGGTTCGGATGAACGAACGAACATAATTTTCCAGTTCATTGGAATCGTTGTGGAAATCTGCCAATGCCGTACAAAAGCGTACGAATCGTGGTTATAGTTTTATCGTGTTATTACAAAAACGCAAACGTGTAATACGTGTTATTTACGAACGATTCATTTAGCTGTGTGAGTGATCTGTATGAAACAAGCGACCAAAGTTAATGAATTAAAGGAATGGAAGGAAAAACCACCGAAAGTTATTTTGAATTCATTATTATCTGTGAAGAATTTCGATTGATTCGGTCGTACTTCTGAATCAAATAGTCCTGTAGTTCATCGACTCTGCTTATGCTTGTTGTGTTAATCATCGAAAAGCCTTTACTTCCTTGACCATAATAGTTACTGATTTTCTCCTTTGGTCGAATTTCGTGTAAAAAATACACATTTTCTCAACTCAATGATGGAAAGTAGAACTTTCGTAGCCTTTATTGACTCGGAACAACTTTTTTATACACGCGATGCGTATTGTCACACTCAATCAAACATCTAGTACCTAAAACATAATTTATCACTTGTTGGCATAAATAACCATTTTGTCCCTAGTGGCGTAATATGCCATTACAACAGAATGAAATACTTCCTAAAAAAGAATTGTTTCATCTTATTACAGTGTGCAAAGCATACAATCGGGCTGGTGAATGTTCTGTTCAACACTCCGTTCTGTTTGAAGGCAAAGCGGCCCATATTATTGATAACAGACATCGTGTATACCATTCGGATCCGGACCATTTAGCGAAAGCCAAAACTGAGTTCCCAGAAAAGGCTCGTGAAAATGGAGTTACTGAACCGAAACCCGAACCGGAAGAGGAAAAGGGTAAAGGAAAAGGACGTGGAAGAGGTTCTAAGGGAACTGGTTCAGCTCAAAACACAAGAACTGAATCGTCTCCTGTCCCCGAACCGACTCCAGTTGTTACAAGACAAAAAGAACCACCGCGTGAATCGAAGAAAACCATCTACTTTGCGTCGAAATTGTCTGATCGTGTCGTCGCTGAAGGCTCAAAGGTTAAACTTACTTGTTACTTGGACGGCAGGTCAGTTCTACAATACTAAAGCAAGCACCGTTTTCAATTGCGTTATTTTTTTCCTCAGTGATCCTTCCATTCGTTGGTTCAAAGATGAGCAGCCTGTTGTGTATACGCCGAAATGTCGTCAATCCAACCTCAATGGTGTTTGCTGTCTTGAGTTTACAGCTGTTGCGGAAGCAGACAGTGGAGTGTATAGATGCTATGCACGAAATACAACTGGCGAAGTTTCAACATCCGCCAAGTTGGAGGTGTTCCCAAGTCCTGGCTCACCCGATTCTGCACCAACGTTTACTAGATCAATAAAGGATACGTATCACACTCAATTAAACGAAGTAAAATTGAGTTGCCATTGCCGGGGTTTTCCAACACCAGGTTCGACACTATCAAATGCACTCCATTTACACATACTTATAGATTTGTGATTTATGTCGTAGCAATAACTTGGGTTAAAGACGGAGTCACCATTGAGCCAAGTGAAAAGTATCTAATTGAAGATAAAGAGGACGGAACCTGTGAGTTGACCATCAATTATCCAAACAAACAGGATAACGGAAAATATGTCTTGCAAGGTAGGTTGATTGAATGCAATTTCGAAATGGAAAGAATTTTAAAAGAAAGAATTCACGTACAGGAGAAAACCGCGCCGGAAAAGCGGAAATTTCTCACCTTGTCCAGCTTCAATTAAAAGATGCACCACCAAGGTTACCACCTCCACATCCAGCTGCTGCAGCAGCAGCTGAGGCTGAGACCAATGGAACAAATGGTGTGGAAGATGATACGAACTCACTACCGAAAGGTAGAAAGAAGGGTAAAGGAGAACGCGAAAGTGTTGCCAGTAGTACAGTTCGTGAAGGAAATTGGGTGTCACGCTATCATGAAATCCCGATTGATCCAAAGACAAAACTTCATTTCGCTGCTTTCTTAACGGATAGAACTATGGCTGAGGGTGGAAAGACCAAGTTGTCAGCTTATGTTGAAGGGTACTTAACATATGCATGAAGTAAGAGAAATTGATTTTAATTTTTTTTTTTCCTTAGTCCTGATCCCAACATCAGATGGTTGAAGGACGACAATCCGGTTGTGTTATCATCAAATTGTCGTTCACAATTGCGTGACGGTTTAGTGACTTTAGATATGGCTCAATTGAAGCCAGAAGATTCGGGTGTTTATAAGCTCATTTGTCGAAATCAGTCCGGCGAGATTAGTTGCTCTTGTAAATTAATGGTTTATGAAGTTGTTAAAGAAGATCTTACTGCGCCATTATTCTCTGTGCCGATCAAAGGTAAGAGCGTGGATTTTGTTTTATTTAGAATTGTGACGTACTTCTCACGATCGTCTTGCCCAACATGAACATTATATCACAAAAAGGTAAATAAAATGTTTTAAGATCATTTCGGTGTTCTGCTTTTGTTGCACGAAAATTCGACGCCTCACCCTCATTAAATTGTACTAACTGCAACAACATCAAACGAAACTATCAATTATTTTCAGACTCCTATCATGCTCATTCGAATCAACTCATACTTGAATGTAAAGTTCATGGAGAACCTAATCCTACCATCGACTGGTACAAAAACGGTGTTAAATTGACGAAGAACGAACACTATTCGTTCAAGGAAAATGTGGATGGAGTACGCCAACTAATAATTTCCGATCCGACTTGGTCAGATAATGGCAGCTACAAATGCGAAGCAACAAATTCTACTAAAAGTACCGAAATCAGTAAAATTGTTGATATAAGCGATCGCATGAAAAATGGCAGCGAAGAGTTGAATGGACTGAAGAAAAAGATCCGTGAATCGAAACAAGAGTCCGAAGAAGCGAAATTGGAATTCAGACAGAAACTGATTTTCGAATCGTTTTTGAAAAATGTGACTGTGAGTGAAGGCAATTCTGCCAAATTCATATGCAGTGTCAGAGGACCGGATGCTGATGTGGTTTGGATGAAAGATCTTGTACCGATTCGACGAAACTCACGGTTCTTGACTTCGGTTAATGACGGTCTGGTCATACTGGAAATACCGGAAGCACGGCCTAGTGATTCCGGAGAATATACGTGTTTGGTGAAGAATTCGAAAAGTGAGATTACAACAACGGCAAAGCTTAACGTTTACGATCGAACCAATGAAAAACTGAATGTTCCTCCGTCATTTTCAAGATCATTAAGAGGTTAGAGAGTTAAGCTAAATTTCAAATTGCACAGTGTGTTGTTGGTTTACATTTTAAATTGTTGAGTCGGTGAATGTAAACCAACAACATTTTTGCAGACGAGAATGCACTCAAAGTTTTGACAATGAAAAACCAACGCTGTCGGATTGAAACTTTGAGTAGTTGCCTTCTCGTATGTACTGTAGAGTAGACCATATTCCTAAATCAAAACATCTTACATCACATTTCCCAAAAATCATTTCCAGAATCATACGATTCAGCAACAAATGAACTTATACTGGATTGCATTGTTAGGGGTCATCCGAAAATTCATTGGTTTAAGGATAACTACAACATTTCCAGCAATCGTTACACAACAAACGAGGAAGTCGGCGGTATTCGCCGGTTGATCATAAAAGATCCAGTCTTAACCGATTTGGGCTGCTTCACATGTCGTGCTGAAGAAAATAATCAGATTGACGAAATTTCGTTACGAGTTTCAAACGTTGACTATGTTACGCCGACCAAGCCGAAAGATCAATCGGTCGGTCGATATTCCGATCGGCAGAGAAGTCGAAGTAGAATTCAAGACCGCAAATCAATGTCGATTTATTCTGACGACACTTTGCACAGAGATGCTAAGAAGAGACCCATATTCAGTACGGAATTAATGGATCGCACGGCTGCAGAAAACTCAACGATAAAGTTGACGTGTAACATTATTGGAATCGACACTACGGCCAGATGGTTTAGAAATTCTTTGCCCATGGAGCCATCGGTAAGATATCAGACCCGATTCGAAGATGGGCTTGCAACTTTGGAAATTTTCTCGGCTCGACCGGATGACTCGGCTGAGTACACATGTGTAGCTAGAAATCAATTCGGTGAATTGTCGTCGTCAGGATATTTAAAGGTATATCAGGGATACGAGCTGAGTTCAAAGGCTCCCATATTCACACGGCCAATGAAAGGTAGGTACTGCGTCAACAGTTCAAACATCTACATTTTTTTCAAGAACTTTTTTTTCTCAAGTCAACGCTCGATGAATGAATGTAGTGTTTTTATTTCAATGTCGTTCTGTTCCGTCTGTTGCTTCAATTAAATTTGTAATAAACATACCACGGGGAAACAAAGCGTGTCCGAACGAGTGAACTTTTGAATGGTGTTCTTGCAAAATGTTAGTCATTGTTGGTGGCGAAGCAATTTGCCAAATCACTAACATTTCTAGCAAAGAAAGACCACCAACCTGTAGATTCAGCGAAAAGTTCACTGTTCTTCTAAATCGCACAACAAGTTTTGAATTTAATTTGAATCGACCATTTCAGATACTTATAATTTAAATTCCGACGAATTGATACTTGAGTGTCGTGTCCGTGGATCCAAGCCAACAATAACCTGGACGAAAAACAATGAATTCATTGAGAGCAATGACAAGTATCAACAATTCGATCAAGCCGACGGTTATTGTAAACTGATCATCAATAATCCGGAAGAAAAGGACAGTGGACAGTATACCTGCAAGGCAGAGAACTCAATGTCCAGTGATAAGGTCACTCATAACGTTGTGTTCAACGGTCGTGATGCTTACATTCTCGAGAAAACTCACGGCTATTTCCACCGTGACATCAACAAGCCACACTTCCAAAATGCGATTGGTGATCATATGATAACGCAAGGCGGCGTTATTGCACTGCAAGCTGATATTCTACATGGGCCAGTTGATGTGCAATGGTATCGTGATCATAGCCAAATCGTGCCAGGTGATAAGGTGCGCGCCTTCCAAGATCATGGTATTCATACGCTGATTATACCTGATGCAAAACACGAAGTCAGTGGAACGTACACTTGGTAAGACTATTGTATAACCGTTGTTGGGTCGACGATGTTGATATATTTGTCTCGTTATAGCGTTGCATCAAATGCATTCGGCAAGGTCGAATCAGTAGGACACGTCCATATTGTTGGACCATCAGTTAAGGGCGGTAAATGTCCGTTGTTCCAATCGCGACCAGAAACAGAAATGTTAATTATGACTGGTGATCCATTCTCTTTTTCGTTCCGCTTAATCGGAGAACCAAAACCGAAATGTAAGACGGCTAATAACGTGCTTTACCATTTGCAATGGATATCTGATGCGCTTTTTCGTTCGCAGTGATTTTCATGAAAGGACTTAAAGACATCACCCAAAGCGATCGAGTGCTGAAGGAAACACAAGACGATTATATTCGATTTACCGTTCAACGATCGAATCCAATGGACTCTGGTACCTACTGGATCATTGCTAGAAACGAACATGGAACTGATCGGGCATTTGTGACGATTACGGTAAAACAAATTAAACGTAAACATAGACCACGCTGACATGCCTTTAATTCATTTATACAATTTTCCGCTTGTCATTTCATCTGTTAATCAATTTTCCTTCTATTCTTTAACCAATTTTTTTATTGAACTGCTTACGCTTATATTTGGTAATTTCTATTTTAATAAAACCAATAAAGGTAAAATCCCCGAAAAAACCTAAAGATCCTAATGAATGAAAATAACAGGTCAAACAACGAGCGCGATCAATAACTCCATCGTACAGCAGTTTGAGTTACCCCATCGATGATTTTGCAGATGTACAATACCTTAAAAGTGAGTATAATAGCCCATCAATCTGTTCATTTTGTTTGTGTTTTCGCTTCATAATTCTATAATTTACGTCTGAACTCCCAATAATCCAAGTATAATCCTTTGTCTATGTTACTCAATTCGACACAAACTTCTTTCTTTCTTATTTTACTTTCGTCCGTTGTAATCCTAACAACTTTGTTTGTGCTGCAAGATAACAACTCATTACGAAACTCAGTACAAAAATTGGTCAAAATTTTGATTCCTGAGAAGCACTACAATCTTTGATTGAGAGTCTTCATCCAAAAATCATGGAAAGAAATTCTTCCAACATTTAATTTTACAAACTAACGAAACGACGTCATATAGGTTCGTTGCTTATCATTCATTGTAATCTACTGTTTCCAATATGTAATTGTCGCACCTGGCGAGGCACCTGGCGTCCTGCCAATTGTAACCGTTGTGCGAAAACTGTCTTGACAAGACACTACAAGCACATTAAATGAAAGGACTAAAAATTAGTCAATCGATTAAAAAATTTGCCTACGAAATAGGCCCAAATTTTATTTTATTGATCTGCTTGTAATCAAAGTTCATGTTCTGTGTTTACTTCCAAAATTATCCTACTTGAACTAAGGACAAATTTTATTTTCTTTCTTATCTAGATGTTCAATTGACTATGAATGGATTGTTTTATTGTCCAGAAATAATAAACCGAATAAAATTAGCTTTGATAACTTAGTTGTTAACTCAACCAGCATTAATTTTATGAAACTGAACGATTTTGCATTACGAACAAATTTTTATTTTACTTTATTTTGACGCCATTTTTATTTGAATATTTTGTATAAGCTAAAAGAATTGATGGGACATTGATTGCTATTTTATAATTTGTAAATTTGACATGTAATTTGATATTTATTAAATAAACACTTCTCCGGGGACTTGTGGGCAGTTTTACCGAAATAACTTCAATGAAATTAGTACTATTCGATCGGTGAAGATTATGTTCCATCTTCCTATGCTTTACCAGCTTTTGACCTCCTACTACTTTATTTGCAGAATTAAGAACAACAAATGCATTTTTTAGACTATTTGAATAACAGCTTTCGCTTAACATGTCCTCCTGTTTTCCGAAGTAACTTTTAAGGTTAGTTAGAAGTCTTGCAAATTGATGTGTTTCAATTTAATCTACGGACGGCTATTCATCATGTTATAATATAAGGACAAGAATAAACAACAATCTCTGGCTCTGATTACGACTTGGCTCTAGTCATGTTAGAAGAAACGAATGAAAAATTTCGTATCAATTTCTTCAAATTCAAACTTGTTTGATCAAAAGAAGTTGTAGAACCGATATAAACACTGCAGATATGTTTGCTGTCCGTGAAAAGTTAGATTGATTGACTCTGTTGCATTAAGGTAAGCGCAAAAGAATAGTATTTACTGATTGAAATATGGAATTCACCGTCTGCTAATTTTCTATTGTAAACTGCCACGCTATTATGTTGTAAATAGCAACATATTTTGTGATTTTCTGGGATTTTTGAGGGATATCAATGTGCATCGATTAAAAATAATTTCCCTAGAGTGGACACGGTGTATTATTCTCACATAAATTTAGAGTAAGTGAAGATTTAGATTCTGTATTTTCTTATTTTGTTGTAAGTCGTATCCGCGTAGAGAGGAAAAAATCTAGATTTTCATTTGTTATTCGATCGTTCTGTAGAAACAATACAACAACTCTCAAATTAGGAAACAAGTCGCATTTCACTTTTCCGCGTGTGCACAGTAGGTTGACACCGAGAGGGGATAAAGATTTTGCACACATGCACAGCTTAATCAGCCTACCATAGTTTTAGTTTTCATGTACCCTGTTGAAGAGCCCGGGCTTTATATTTAAACAAAGCTTATTAAAGCTTGATTTCCACTTACCAAAAAAGTACTCTGTTTTGCCTCCGTTTAGCTAAACCACGTACTTGAACGTTCTTAGATCAAAAGAAGTAATAGAATTCGCTTATCATACAGGCTCTGCAGTTTTCACATACGCCTGTTAGAGTTCCTTTAAAATTCTATTCGAAATGTAACAACTAACTAATTTAATATAAAGTTTAATCTAATTTAAGGCGAATATAATTGTCTCCGAATCCTTATTTTTTAACATAAATGACTGTGAACTACGAACACTGACTAAGCCATGTTTTCAGATCCTCCGGATCCAATATCATCTGAGCCCATTTGTGTTGACAGTGGTCGAAATCACATAAGTCTTTCATGGGGTAAGTCACACAAGATTAATTCTGCACCAGTTCTGGCATACAAAGTAGAAGCCTGGTTGATTGGCATCGATGGCGGTGCTCGTTGGCAGGAGCTAGGAATAACTCCCATTAACAGTTTCGACGCTTTCAATCTTCGTTCCGGTTGTGAATACCATTTCCGAGGTAATTTCAAAATCGACATGAATTCCTTATACTCTGTTATCGTATGGTAAAAATCTATCTAGTCACACCTAAAAATCGATATGGATGGGGAAAATCCACACAAACATCCTCACCAATATTAATGGGTGGCGCTCAATGTTTACCAGAATTTACAAAAATTCTGCCTGGACAACTGAAGGCACTATCAGGCATGGATTTCACATTGGAATGTTCTGTAAAAGGAACACCGAAACCTGAAATCTGTTGGTACCGTGATGGCGTACAAATCCGACAGAACGATCAAGTTTCGATACGATCATTCGGATCAATTTGCCGTCTCACTATCAAAGGAATCACGGATCGATATTCGGGACGCTACACATGCGAGGCAACGAATTGTCAAGGACGAGTCTCCACATTTGCTAGATTACAAGTTGTGACCGATCCACGTATCTATGCAGCCGACAGTAACTTGAAAAGGAACATCGACAGCGATTTGGTATAATAATTGCCGGAATTCATATCTGGGGTATGTTTAACATTTTTGTTGTAATCTACAGGGCTCTTTAGGAGATATGATACCTCAATTTACAATGCGACTACGCGAACGACGTATTCAAGTAACTTACCCTGTCCGGCTAACATGCCAGGCTGTCGGATGGCCATCTCCATTAATAACTTGGCATAAAGACGGTGTGGAAGTCGAACAATCTGATCGAATCAAAACGTTCCACGATGGTCAATTTAATACTTTGGAAATTTCAAAAACTACTCTCAGTGACACTGGCATATACACGGCAAGTGCGAAGAACGAATCTGGCGAAGTATCGTGTCACTGCAACTTATATGTCGACAAAGGCATCCGGGGATACATTGCGCCAGAATTTTATTGCTCATTCGATCCAATATACAGAATTAAATCGGGAAATGAAATTCGAATATCTGGTCAAATCGAGGCCTATCCAACGGTTGGGGTCACATGGCAGAGAAATGGAATTCGTCTTCGGCCTAGCAGAAGACTAACAGTCACACTCGACCAAGAGGGCTTCGTCGAATTGGTCATATCCGATGCAACACAATGGGATGCCGGTATCTATACTTGCATCGCATCGAATGCAGTCGGTCTAGTCGAAAGCAACTGTCGTGTGATAGTCGATGAATTGGATGAAGAAAACAAAATAAAAGTTCCGGATATTCGGATGAATGTTCCGTAAGTGGAGAGGTGGCTCAGTGTAATAAGCGTTTAAATTAACTAAATCTCGACCTTTGTACAGATACTCCAAAGAACCAATGTTCGTTACGAAGCCACGTTCCTCGCAAGCATTTGAAGGTGATACCGTTATCATTTACTGTGAAGTCATCGGCGATCCAAAACCAGATGTTGTTTGGCTTAGAGACTTTTTAAAGGTAAGTTCATAACTTGGTTTATATTTGCTGCAACGATGATCTAATCAAGTTAATTAACATGACTATCATTGATCATGTTCAAATAACAAGGTAATCCATTCTGAAGAGACTAATATTCAACTCTTGCGTATTTTATGGATCTGTAATTCCGTACACGTACTTGCACATTTTTTTAAAAAAATATGTGTATCATCAGTCGATGTCGTTTTCAAGTTACATTTATCTTCGTTACTTCTGTGATCATAAGAGAAATTTATTTCTTTTTAAAAAGAAGAAAGATCAACGTTACATTTGAATTTAATTTATCTTGTAACACGGAAACTCACTATGTGACTAATATATTAAGTAATAAATAAGCTGTCATCATTAAAATCCTTATAAAATACGAACAATTTTATTGAACGAAAATTGCTTTAAAAGACCTACATTTTTTGTAACCTTTAAAAGCAATTTCCAGCCGTGTTTTTTTAAATAATTATATGCATAACAACATCATTATACGAAAATAATAACATCACAAAAACGTTTTCGACTCATCAATTTACATTTACATGCGAATTAAATTGTCTTGACCGTTTTAAATGCTCCCAAAGATGTGTTCTGATTTTATAATCGAATTAAATTTTAGGAAAATTCTTTTTTTGAAAATAAGGACAGGCCTGTCACATGTATAATATAATTAAAATTTTGCAGAGGTTGCGTATGAATTTCAGGAATCATTTCTACAACCTTTAGCTTTCTGCAGTTTACAAAAATCCTAGCATAAAGTACATTGGTTAATGTGTGTCAACATCAACAATCAACATGTTAATACAAAATCTGTTACTTTATTTGTTTTGCCACGCATTTTACTGTATGAAAACCACATCAATCAATCCTTTTCGTTTATTTTTGTCATCTACGTCGATCAGATATGACATTGCTGTTTTATTATATCGATATTTCGTCATAATAATTTCTCAACTCAGTGACGAAAAGTGAGACTTTCGATGTCATTATTGGCAAAAACGGTGAAGACAACTTAGTGACAAAAGTTTTTTTAGGCAAGAAGTGTATTGTCATACTCGGTTGCATAATAGTAATTTTCTCAACTCAGTGACGATAAGTGAAACTTTCGTTGGATTTTTTCAGAAAAACGCTGTATGCAACTCGGTGATAAATGATTTTTATGCAATGCAGTGATGATATTTGTAACTTACGCCGCCTGCGTGCAATGTCGTATGAACGTATTTAAGGATTTTCAAGGGATTTTATCGCACTAGTGCGATAAAAGCCACGTGTTCATGGAATCACACTAAGATTATCTTCGGTATTTATTTCATTTTCTTCATTGCATAAAACGTTGTATGCAACACGAATCGTATGGATGTATATTATCGCACACGATGTCTTGCCAACCTCGGTTTCGCCTCGGTTTGGCAATCTGACATCTGGTGCGATAATGTACCTCCATACGATTCTTGATACATAAATAACTATTTCGACACACGATGTGCATTGTCTAAAAATGTCTAAAAATTTACAAATCTCGGGCCTAAAAAAGCATTTATCACGCGGTGGCATAAATAACTATTATAGAACAAGTTGCGAAAATAAGTTGTTTTTGTCAGTAGATGTAAAGTTATCAAAGTTATCATTGGTATTTTCATGTTATTAATTTTATACCATTCACATGTTGCATGAAAAAGTGAACATTTTGCGATGGAATTGCATAAATATTGATTGTCTCTGTTTAAAAATGTGTAAATTATTAGCTTGTTTTGAAGAGGGATAATCGGTTAAACTTTGAATCGACACTTTTATAATGAAAGTGAAATTATGAAATTAGTTCCGAGAAATATTCTTGGCTCCAGTTTGGGAATGCTAATAAATATATTACTCCTAATAACTTCATATGTTTTCTTCAAATGAAATCTTGACAATAATAAACTCAGGGCCCAATATCTACAACCAAGCAAAGTTTTAGAAACTATATGAAGAAAACCCAAGAGTTCGTAAAGAATGTTGATAAGTGTTGTGATATGGGACATAAGCCAAATTTCACATTGATGAAAATAGTCACAGAATTTTAATTTATCATTAAAATGGTTCCTGCAACGGTTTGTCAACACCATTCATAGAATTTTCTACATAACACTAATACGTAATACCTTCAACCAGCGAGTAAGACTTCAAAACAACAATATATAAACCGCATCTTAAGATCCGATTTCATGACCTTGACATCAACTTAAACAAATAAACATTTTTAAGTAAATATATAGGTAGAAATGAAAAGTATGCGCTCGTTTTTTCGTGGCTTTTCAGAATGTAATGAAAAAAAAAAAAATAAAAAAAATGTTTTCTTTATATTCATTTTTGAATTGTGATATTTCTTGTGATGTGTAGTTTTGTGACTGAAAAAATATGATGATCATAAGCGATGAAATGCAAACTCACCTTGTTGATTTTTATATGAATGTGTTGAATGCTTTAAACAATCCGAATATTGTTTTCTGTATCTGGCGCCGATGATTGTTTTTTGCGAAACTAAATTTTCTTTAATTAAAACGTGAGCAATTCAACGTTTTTTTAATATCTTTTTAAACTTGATTTGCAGATGTTTTAACGGTTTCTTACCTAACTTACGTACGTTAACAATTTCTCATTTTCTGTTTCATTTCACTTCTTTCCGTCGGTATTGTCAACCCTGGTTGTAATGTATTAACCATTCAGAATTTCATCACGTTTTTTATGTGTTGAGTTCAACGAATGAATCATTCTATTTCTTTTCAATACCAAAGAACCTTTCTTTTCTTTCTTCTATTTATTAAACTGGTTGTAGGTCTTAATTTAATATCTAGTCTGGATGTAAATATATGGAAATTAAAAGAATTTTTAGGTAATCTGAGTCGATTTTCGATGTCTTCCGATGATTTCTTTTATTTCGAAAGATGTATCACATTTTGAGTATAATACGTGAGGAAGGGACTTTATAACTTATAACTATACCACTAAGCTGTTTCACTTCGAAATAGATTTTGGTATTGTTTTCTGAAAACATCTAAAAAATGTCCACAGCATGAAGTATCCCAATCCCAACGAAAATCAAGATCTTAACCTGTCGCAGACGGCAAGTATATTAACAGTTTTACTATCTGATCTATTACTTCATTTGATCGAAGATATTCAGTGATTGATTTCAGAAATCTTTTACTTCATTTGTTTTGAACATGCTTTTTGCAATATAGGACCTCACTAATCAGAGCTTGTCATTTATTATTGATGTCGTTGTTTATAACAGATGACAGTCGTAATATGAAACAACATATAGCCCTTGTTGACATGTTTGATTGGTTTTGGTGGACTGACGGTGGCAACAAACGAAGCTCCAAACGAATTTGTTGAAAACCTGAAATTCGTTTGTAGCATGTTAAGTGAGTAGCGATTGAGGGGCATAGAATCGTGTAATTTGAATGCAAAAGGACCTTTTTATATGATGTTCTTTTGATTTTCAAGGGTTTCATTAAAATTTAAAGGATTTATTTTTAGATTTTCAACGAATTTCAGGATTTTCTTAACAAAGGATTTTCTTTTGAGTGCAAAATTTCGTTCTATGTTTATCTGCCCATCGGTAGTGATGTTGTCTCGGTTCAAAAAATTACACCCAAATAAATGAAGTTTATACGAGTCATGGATCAATAATAAGTCCACTCTTAAACAAACTTCACAGAATCGAGAGTTGATCCAGCAACAACAACAAAACATTAAACAACAAAAAATTTACGTAACAAATTCCATTCCAAAATAAATCCGTCTGAATTATAAATTAAATTGAGAAAGAAAAATGCCGACTATCTCAATTAATAGCATTAACAAATAATCTCTCCAAAATCAGAATATCAATCGCAAATAACGTAACGTAAAAAAATACTTTGACACCTGTCCAGTTTTGCACTCATCATAATTTATTAATTATTGGAAGGATTGACCGTGATTCGAATTTTTATTAAATATACGTTGAATAAGTGTAGCTGTAGTACAACCACAGACATAACATTACAAATGAATTATTTTTCGATGTAGAGATTTGACTCCAACAATAAAAGCAAACAAAAAACAAATTTCTAAATCAATTATGTTTGTGCTTGATGTTCATCTGATTAATGAACTAAATATTTAAATGGCTGTATTAAGTAAGTCTTCAAGCTGTTTGTATAAACCAGTGACAATGTTTTGGATTTTTTTCTTATTGAACACCGTGAAACTGAATCATTTTATTTCTATCATTCGAATGAGCGGTGTGGTGGCGTTAACCACCTGAGCATGCAATTCATTTCAAATTCTTTTAATTACTATTGATATAATAATTTTGTTTTCAATTAGTACAGAAGCAGAGTTTCTTTAACCAATAACGAGACGATACGCTTTGAAGGTAAAAATTCGCTGCACGCGAAATTGAACTTGAAAAATGCTTTAGTGCTTGTAAATTTGGGGCCATTGAAACTTGAGTGAACATGAGAAATTGCTCCTTCAATAACCTGACACTGTAAACTTGTTCTGAAACTTATTCTAATCACAAGATTCTATTGCATTTCCTAAACTACGTTCATTATACAATTGCGTTTATGCCTTTCATGAAAACAGGTCCACTCTGATGTCCGCTTTTTGTTTAAATGCATTAAAACAAGTTTTGATCGTTAGGTTTTTCGAGGAATTGACTCATCAAGGCTATAAAAATTGAAGAGATAAAAACTATAAAAACAACTTAACCGGACATCGATTCGTCACTTTGTTTGGATGCTTGTTCAAATTTTTACTGTTCCGGCACTGCATCTATCTTCGAATGCATTTTTGTACCGCGGCGCATCGGTGATAGATACAAATGTTCAGATATTTCGTTGGTAATTTTATTGTTGCTTTTAATAAGATGATAAGGGATGTCAATGCGACGAGGAGTGGATTTCAAATAGAGAGAACACAAACGGTTTAATGTGAATTTGATGACAAATTCTGTTAATGAATATTTGTGTTGAGAAATAGTGAAAAACTCGAATATTTGCTACAAGTTCAGCATTTCGTAATCTTAATACTATCGATGCTTGTTGATGTTCTACCAAATCAGTCAGTAAACTAAATTTCAACGGACTTTGCCCTCGAACATCTTTTCGAAATTCAAAAATTTGGATGGCTTTCGCGTAAAAAAACAATCAGTTACAAGTACTTCTTGATGCTGCCCTTTTAAAAATCGGCAAAATCATCGTTGTCACAGTTCATCGATAACAAACGGAAAACATTTAATTACCGTCAGGAATTTTCGATGGATGAGTGGCCATGAAATCGAAGACCTACCTCGTCACATATTTCGCGACTGCAACTGTCTCATGGATTTGGACCTATCACGCAATAAAATTAAAATTTTATCAACAACAACTGGCTATTAAAATTGATTCTGCTATGTGAAGTTTCCTTCTCACGCAATCCCCTTGAATTCAACGATTTAACTATTTTCGACAGTAACGAGAATCTGGTTATGTTCTTCTTCAATGTTGTTGGTACTAAAGACATTCGACACATTGAAAAGGTCGATCAGATGAGATTCGTTAAAGATATGAACTAAAAAATTACCGAAATTTTCAATAAAAATGTTGAAGAATCTCTACAACTCTTCCAAACTTGTTCTACTTTGTTCCTTTGTTACAACTAGTGTGTGTCATCTGTGACCTACTCTTATACCTATATTTTCCAGAAGATATTGCACTAAAAGGTCCCACAATTGCATTCTGAAAACTGAAATATCACTGAAGTTCACCGAGCAGAGTTAGTTAAACGATAGAACTCTCTCGAGGACTACGTAACTTAAATTGTGAGTCTAAACATTCTAGAATTTATCGAATAAAATGCATGAACTAAATAAATATAAATAAATTGATGTCTACAATGGAAATGCTACGCAATCATTCATTGAATCTACGTCAAAAGAAACACCATTGAATATCAATCAAAAATTTACATTCCTTCCAAATTGGGAAATATTTTTTGTATTTTAATCAATTTAACAAAATTTTTAGGACGTTAAAAGATTTCATAATGTGCAAAATTGATGAGAATTTCGTTCAAAATTCGTCGTGTGTACCAGCTCGAAAGTGTTTCTAATAGAGGTTTTTCAATTTAGTTGTAACACAAAATAATTTGAAACGGTAGCTTTTTTCTTATCGTAATTTAAATAAATGGTTGTATCGCTAATATATACGACTGCTGAAGAAACATTTTCAAATTTAATATTTTGTAATTCGCCATAGCGAATAGGTAAAATAGTAGGTATACGTTGTACGCCTATTCGTTGCCAATTAATTTTGTGGATTGAATCAATAAAATTATTTTTTAATTAATTAATTAAAAACAAATCCGTCTTCATTGTTTGTAAACTTAAAAAAAGGAAAAAAAAGTGAAAATTTTTACAATTTATCGTCATCGTCATCACTGTCCAATTCGTCGCCAACTCCTTGAGCTTGATATCGTGTCGGTATAACATTTAAGTCTTGATATCGTGTCTGTACTCGAGCTACCGGCTGTTCACGATCCAATATTGTCGATTCGGCGCCAACTCCACTTGAACTTGACGATTGAATGGCCGTTTGATGTCTTGTCACACTCGGTCCAACAGTTGAGGTTTGATATTGTGCCACTTCACGGGCACCACGGGCACATTCGAACAAATTGATGTAGCCTATGACCAGAGCATATATAATTTTCATTGCAAAAATGACTAAACAATCGTATAAATACCTTCGATTTGTTTAAATGCTGCAATTAGATGAGCAGGCATCCCAGGTAAATCCACACCATAATTGACGGTCTCATTTGGAGCTTGATATTGTGTTGGTACTCGAGATACCGGCTCTTCATGATCCAATAATGTCAATTCGGCGCCAACTCCACTTGAACTTGATGGCCGTTTGATGTCCTGTCACACTCGGCTGCGCGCTTCGTGTTAAAGCACTTGCCACCTCCGATTGAGAGCCAACTAATTCCCGATTTATTCACAAAAAATATTTTAATCATTTAAAGATAAAGGTAAAATTTAGCTCCATTTCTCAATGAAAATAAATGCATCGTCCACCTCTACCACGGAATCCAACATAAACTATCCGACGAATTCAATAAAGAAACAAAATAGAAATATATATAAAATACCTATGCTCCTTTTCAACAAGTTATCGGCACATAGATTCATCTCCTGAGCTCTAACTTTGATCACTCTTGAACTAAAATATAAAAATATATAATCGTGAAACAGAGTTTCCACAATATTTAGAATACAAACATGCCGCAGTTACATTTTAACCGTCGATTCGCGTAGGCTGAACAAAACATCACTCTTGCTTGTATACGGCTGTGTTATAAGTTGTTGTTGTGGCTTTAACATTACATTAATCTTCGACTCTATAATTCGATCAAATTGTTGATCATAATAATAATAGTTTTTTAGTTCTCTCGAATTTTGTGGGCGAATATTATGTCGGAACTGACAGACTAGTTGGTGCATTTGTTGATTTATGTAAATGGTAGCAGTAATCTGTGGGAATTATGCATAATTTTAAATAATTTGTTGAGAATTTGATGGATTTTATTATCAGATGGTTGATTTATATGAAACACTACATCAATATACATCTTACATTTTGTCTGCATTACGTTAATAAGCTGTAATTTGTGACTGTAATGACCATACATTTTAATGGTTTCGAACGTATTCTTGCTTGATGGCTGGTGGATATTTTTTTCTGTTCAACTTTTGTTTGCCAGCAACATTTTTCATCATTAAGTGGATATAGCCGAAATATCGAATGTAAGTGAATATTGCTCAATATATTTTCATATAGTTTTTTCAGAGTACCACAAGCGACAATTCTTTGGATATTAAATTCCGGTTCAAAATATTTGTTGTTTTCTATTTCACTTTGACCCACAAAAACAATTTATTAATTGCTTTTAACGAAGACATAAAACATAAATTATTTACTTGTTAAATGAAACGATCTCTATCTCCAGTCCAGATCATGTACAACTATTTGTATGTGTCTATTGGCTGTTATTGGTTGCGCAAAGAAATAAATAATAAATTTTTTTCTATTGAGTGATGTTGCTTATTAATCAAATCACTTTTCATTCGTCTTTCATTCATAAAATACTTTTTATGAACGATTGATGATGTTTAATGGTTTAATCGTATACCGACTACCGGATAAGGAGAATTTTTTCGTTATCATACGTTTATGATACTGTTGTAAAGATCGACTCAACAAGTATCTTCTATATTTTTGGTACATAATGCCGATGAGTCACCCACCTACAGTATCCACAGACTGATTCTATCTTAATATAAAAATGGAGATCTCACTTTATCTGATCGTTCGACTCAATTACATTTCATTTGATGATTGGTAGTAGATCAAAAATATTTGAGATGATCATAATCGCATGTTTCTAGTTGTTTTCGTTTTGGTTTCTCTTAAGCGAACCATTACATTTATGGTCAACCTTACCTTTATTTTTGTGGAATATACTGCTACGTAAAACCGTTTAAAAACGTCTTAAGCCAATCCTTGTATTGTGATTTGTGGTTTTTTTTATGACTCTTGACTGTAAATTTAATGAGTAAAAGATTATTTTTTTTATCGAAATTTACTTGAAGGTAAAAATGTGTCGTACTTCACCGGATGTAGCCGATGAAGCGACAAAAACGATTCGTTTCGTAGTTTTGTTTTTAAGAAAACGAATTTATAATAATTTTCAATCTACGCACACAGTCTACCAAACTAAGTGAAGCCTTCAAGGAAGTATTTATGAATTTTCTTTCGGTTGTATGTATTTTCTCCGGACAGTAATCACTTCACATTGACATCCATTAAACTGAATCACAACATCATCTCACAATTATTTATGCCGAATTAGCGAAAAAAAATCAGAAAAACCGAAAACGATTGCCACACAATGCGTGATGACTAATACGAATGTGTCATAAATATTGTCAATCAACCATATTGAAATGTAGGCTCAGCCCGAAAGTGAAATTAATTCGAATATACTTATTATGCAGTACCATTCATTTACCATCATTTTGTGAACCTTCTGTATATAATAATATAAGAATTTTACTCTGAATCAGCATGAAAATACACTGCCAATTAATGTTTATTTTCCATTGCGTGATAAATGCTCGTTAATCGATCACTAAAATGCAAATTGGTTTTAATGTAGAGGTGAGAAAACAAACGACAATAAATTAACTTGTTTTTGCAAATAGACTACGCCAAAATGATTTTTTTTCTCATTTTTTTTACATAAAGCAGCTAAAAATTGAAAATAAAGATACCCGTGTCTCGTCTTTTGACGAAAAAACTTGAAACCGGAAAGATTTTTCACTTTATAAATTCCTGAAATATGTGATTTGCGCCATTTTCCACCCAAATTCCACATAAGGTCTTAAGTTTGCCACTTTGCAATTACAGTAGTATGAGTAGTATTGTTCACTCAGTTCATCCAGTTTTGACTGATTCACTGAATTTTGTTTTGATGAAATGTCAAATCGGGACAGTAAATTTTAAATCTCAAACAAGTTTGTGTCGAAAATTTGTAGTATTTCGCGTAAAACAAAGTGATACAGTTTAAATTTCGCACAGAAAATAGTTCCGAGTGTGCTCATGCTAGTGTCTTAAACAGAATTTAGGACAAATTCTCCGAAATAATTTTAAAGACAAATTAATTTGGTCAAACATTGTGGGTGTTGTGAAAATCTCATTTTTAAAAGTAATTTGGTGTGAATTGTGCCATTCAGTGTTCAATTCCTTAATTTTATGTGCCTAGAAATTGCCTGCAATGCGTTTCGTGCTAATTCAGTCGGTAAAATGTGAAGAAAACATACAAAAATATGTTTCCATTCAGGTAAACAAAATTCTTGACATGTCTGTTGTGAAGATAGTCGTAAGTGACACCACAAAACTGAATTTTTTTTGTCCGTTAATTTAAAAAATGATTTTTTTGGCGGAAATGCTTTTATTTGAACGTGTGCATGATTCCGGTAAAATAAAATAGTGATAAAGTCACCACTATTGATGACCTTTAAAATGGCATCATTGGTTAAATATGATTGGCATAGTCTATTGATAAATAAATAATTCCATTTAGATAAATTGAGACTAAATTGGACTGGTATGTGCATACAAGTAAAAGAATTACGGTTATTTTTGGTACAATGGCTTAAAAATATTGGTTTTAATTACTTAACCTTGCACAGACAGCTTGCATATGACCAATGGAATTTAATTAGTTATCGAATCTTGCTGGAATTTAACATCAGATTTGTTGAGTAACAGTGTGCATCGCTAATTTGTATCGCGACTGTCGTTTACAGACGAAATAACCGTCAGCAAAAGGTTAATGTTTCAAGTTAGCTCGAAAACTCCTCGAGCACCAATAAATGTCCATAAGAAAATTTTAGATATTACATGGTACAACACCAAAAAAGTTAAAATTGCAAAAATGTAACGTTTTCAATCACGTTCAGAAACCTACAAATGTGTTCATTTATGAAATTTCCGAGAGAGAAAATACAGATTTTCACACCTTTATTCGTAACATCATCAATCTGAGCTAAAGTTATTGCTTTATTAAGATTCAAGATTGTGGTTTCAGATAGGACACTGTTTTGAGCAATGTTACATACAGATCACTTTGTAAAACATTTTCTGCATTGTATACGGTTTAAATAACCATTTGTGGAGCTGGTCTTGCGAAACAATAATTTATTCCAACTATACAAACCAGAATTATTTTTTGTTTTGTTTTTGTTAATAATTCTGGCTTATATGGTCATGACACGATAGAGATTACATTGATAGATAAGATTGTATGTTATGGAAATTTCAATTTCTTTTTACTCCGTATGATGTGTACGATGACTTAGTTGACAACTTCAATCACGCAGTTGTCAGATTTTTGTTCGAGTCTAACAAAAAAAAATGTTCATCTTTGATGCAAAGCTTATTGAATGCCATGCAGACGGATCATCTTCTTGTGATGTAAATAAAACCAAATAAAAAAGTCAATTTCATCTTAAAAATAACTCCCAACCCTCATTAGAAAATCGAAGCTAAGGATGGCTGTATAGGGTACTTCATTCCAAACTTTCACATTAATCGACATTGTCGACAAAAGTAATCGATGCGGTGTGGCTCATTTGTTTTTATTTAACGAAATGTATGTTAAAGTTACAATAAAATTATTTGTGTAGAACAGTTGAAAATACTAAAAAATCAAATGAAGTCGCAGACTAGCATAGTTATAAACGGACGACAAACTTGATGGCTGTGAAGGGAAAGAACATGTTCAATCATTCTTTCGACAGAAAAAGTTTATTCCTCAATCTTAAAAACCTCCTTCTTTCATATTTGATTGCAATTTTCCGTCAATTTTTATATCATTAAATTCATTACTGGTAATCGATCACGATTAAACTTTATAATTAAATTTAATTTGCTTTTCTGATCGATATACACTGTCGCAGTTGATATGCTCTTTGAATTTATGAACTTCAGATTATTTGAAATATTTTCAATAAAAGCCGCCGGAGTTTTGTCAGCCGTTAAATTGCTGGAAATTGGTTACAGCCGAAGGCTCAATATTTTTTTTGTGCACATTTCATGTCTAGACTTTTCGAGATGTTTCTTGTAATGATTTTAATGTCTCCCATATAAAGACGAGTCTTACTTGCGAACAATATAAAATGTATACGTTAATTCCAAAGTACACTCAAAGAAAAACTAATAACCCGATCATTTGTATGTTTATGTTCACCAGTGATGAATATGGCATTATCAACATTAAAAGTATCTCTGACATGTTATATATTGCCCATCATTATAAGCACATTAAATTTCTTTTGAATTTATTATTATGATCTTAATGGTTGGCAAAATGTAGCATAAAAGTAGACATAATGATGAATTGAGTTCGTGAGATGATTTTTTTAAATAAACTTGATTGATTTTTCGTGTTCTATCTTTTATACTTTGCTGTGCTCTCATTTATTTTTACTGAAAATGTCCAATTTAAAGACAAAACGAGAAATAATTTTGCACTTAGAACCACTATAATAGGAATTTCGTATCAAAAGTACTCTCAACATGAAGTTTAATGGGTCGTCATCATTCGCAGGCACGTCTAGACGATAAGTACATCATTAGTATAATTATCGAACCTTTTACTTCTTTTGATCTAATCGTTGTCAACAGATACAAAATCTTTTACTTCATTAGTTTTAACATCCATTCGGCTACATAATAGGACATTGGTTAGAATTCACTGCTTATTTTGGACTTCGCTTTCGCTAACAGATGAAACAGTGATCGTCAAAAAGTGAATTTAGATTATAAATGTGCTGTCTACAAATTTCCCGAAATACCAATAATAATTATGCTACAGCCGTTTGGCCTAAATTGGCCAAACAACAAATTACTTCTTCAAATTGGGCGTATTGTGGTGTCAACGGATTTCTATAAAAAGATTTGACATAATGGTATGCTCACCATTGCAAAATGTGAATCACGAATACGAAAAGTTCGATTGAAAAGAAAAACGAGACGAAGAATTCTATTCATGCGTCAATAGACATTTTGTTATGCATTATGCCACTAACCGATATGGGTAAAAAGATAATCGAATAAGTAAATTTATAGTAAAAATGCAAAGATTATTTAATTAACGTAAGCTGACTATGTTATTAAAATATGGTTATTTTCAGACAGATTTAAAAAAAAAATCAGAAAAAACAACAACCAGTTGACATGTTTCATTAATACTCTGACTAAGATTCTGAAAATGTTATATTTAAATGAGCACATATTTCATCATAAAAACAAATTAATTAAATTTCTTTCCATTTTAAGTATATTGGTGCAATTAAATTACTTATCTTTATCATTGCAATACGGTACGGCGTATCGAACCATAATTTGCAGTTCCTTTTAAAATCGCTATAGGAGTAATAAGGAAATTTAATTGAAATGATAATTACATTAGCTGCGTCATAGTTTGTAGAGAAAATACGCTTGATAATTTGAGAGAAAAACCGTGAAAGTCTGATAGACCTTACGGAATGTTTTGAATTATAATTAAAATATTAATTTTTCATCTTAGCGTACCTAAACACTTAAAACTGGGGAAATGGTCAGAACTACGTTATTGTACAGATATGGTCGATCGGCCAATTCATCTTAGACATATTCATAATTCATGTAAAAAAAATATAAAAATGAGTGCGTTTGAGTGTGCAAATCATATTTCTATGTCCTCCAGGCGGAAGATAGACCATACCTGTTTTACAAGTTCATTGATGTACTCGTCTTCTTTCATTGTTCTCAATCCGTTTATTTACTGAAATACTGTGACCTGTAACATTAAAACACAAAGCCTCTCATACATTGATTTGCATATAAAAGTTTCCAGTGGACTTTGGACTCATTGTTTTTTCATCAAATTTTAATTCTCAGAAATTGGTAACTTTTTTGTGAATTTGCGTAAATTTTTCGCTAACCATGATTAGTTAAAATTAGTTAACTATGGGTTTTCTTGAACTAATACAGATAATAGAGATCCTCCATGATATGCTAATAGGAATGAAAATGTCTGAAACATGATTTAATTCTGAGATCTTAAAAATGTAAGAAAAGAGCAGTGAGGACTAACTAAAGCGTTCAGAAAGTTTTAGTACAGAAAATCCAAAATAATCCATAATAATCTTTGTCCTAAGAGACACAACATTACACTATCCTTTCGTAAGCGGCTATGTTTCCTAGGCTAGTATTCTTTTATAAATAGTAAAAGTATGGCAAGTTCAATAAAAGATCACTATATGATGTGTAAAACAATCGAAGTAGCAGATTCGATTGTATAAGGGGTGATACACTTACTTTTTGTGGTTCATGAATTCAAATTTTAGATTAATTATAAAATTGCACACAAGATCTGGTTTAACAGATGTGTAATATTAAGCCATTAAAAATGTGTTATGTGCTGTGCATATTATTTTTAACTTTCCTGGCTTTTTTAAATTCTTAAACCAAGCATTAAGATGACTTTATATGGTCATTTTGGATATTTACAACACTTCACATATAACCAATAGGTTTATATAGTCGTATCGGTTCACTTGAGTGCTCATTTATTATTATTTAATAGACTGCGAAATCTCTTTTGCAAATTTATTATATATCAAGTAATAAGTTTTTGTTTCCATGATCTCATATTACAATATCAATAAATATATGAAAATGTGTCGGTTTAATTTATAATGGGTTTTTATAGATATCGAGCAAGTTGTATATCATTTCATTTAGTAAATTATCATTGAAAAATTAATATATATAGCCGCAGAATTACAACAATTGACTGTAAGTACTACTGCAGTGTATGCAATTGCTCACGCAAATTGTACATTCAGAAAAAAGAATGCGATCGGTTAGCGGCGTAAACAAAATAAATTTTAGTTTGAAAAACAGTGTAATATGAGACTTTTATAAATGAATGTCATATAGATTGATACACATTGTATATATTGATAGGAGAGTAAGCTGTTAAGTTTCGTTAAAATCATTTCATTTTGTGCGTTATATTTTGCAATTCCATGTCACATTATTTCAGATTCGCTTAAACAGTTGAGAACGTTTAAATTCGGGTAATTAACACAACATTTACAAATGATGTCAAAGCAATTATAAAACAGCCAATTCGCATTCTTCGGAATATTTTTTAACTGAATTAAAACAACCGAATCAATCCATTTATTGTTGGTTCAGGTGTGATTAAATTTAAAGAAACTTCGAGCATCAAAAAATTGTTTTTCACTTTGCGGAAGAAACGCACGTAATTTCGTTCACGTGCGATGAATATATTTCCAAACAATTATTACATCCATCACTTTGGTGTCGAAAACGTGAAATTACAAAAAATGTGTTTGATCTGCACCGATGCATTGGACCATTTTTTTTTGTTAAAAAGTTTTATTTCAAATTTACGATACCCCATTATTTGTAACAACGAAGTTTTCGTTTTATCGCATCTTCTTCAATGTAACTCTGAATGAATACGATTGACAAATTAATTGGTTCCATTTTCTTTTAAGTTATTCGATGCGGTACAAAGAATTTTTAACGTTAAACTTTTTATCTATTCTGTTCAATATCTTCACCAATAACGTAAAGCAATGTCTCAGCACATTGAAACTACTAACCAGTCCTCAATCCAGTCAGATTAGCCTTCATAATATTGATAGGTTTACATACAATGTTTTTATGTTCAATTCACATTAAATTTTATCGTTCACATAATGTAATAAACGTAACGTTAAAAAGATCAAACGATCGATTTGAAATTACCTTTGCGCGTGTTTCTCTGCTAATTCGATGCCCACTTCTTTGGAGCGGTCTTATTGATCTTATTATTAAGTGATCACCATCCTACTTATTAAGCTTTTTTACAAGCAATGTTTACAACTTGTTTTATGTGTGTAACTTGATTGTCTTTCCATTTACAGCCCGATTACTACAAAGATGCACCACATTTCCGACGCATTGGTGATGGTCCAGAATATCGTTTAGAAATTCCACACGCTAAGTTAGATTTTACCGGAACTTATTCTGTGATAGCCACGAATTTTTATGGTGAAGCGAAAGCAATAATTTCGTTGCAAATCTACGCAAAAGGTAAGTGTATCTTTCCATAATTACTCCATCTATATATTGAGTCATTCATTTGTTGTTTTAAATTCTAAGTATCTGCAAACTCAATCACTTTATGTTAAAATTTATCTTGCTAGAGATTGTATTAGCTTGTTCGCATGTGTTCTCTAATATCAAATATGCTAATGTTCAATTGAATCAATAAATAATTCCGTTGATCTCTGTGCTGTGATGTGAAATGAATATTTTAAAAGACATTCGACTGTATCTATTGTGTGTATCACAACGATTTGATGTTGAAACAGAAACATAGAATTTTCAAAAACGTAAGCAATATCAATAAATAACCATTACCACATACTGTACAGTGTACACTAAGACATAAACTATTTGCTAAGTTCGTCGTGAGGGGTTAACATATCAGAATGTTTCGGACTGTAATGGAAGCTAATTGGTTCCAATTTACTCAAAACATTCATTCGTTGTCGAAAATGAAGAAGAATAGTTAATAAAGTCAGGCTGATGTACTATTTTATATTGCAAAACTTATGTTTAAATTTATGAAGTACAAGATTTCACATCAAATATTTGGCGATACTTTAAACAACAAAGAAGTGACAGATTGAATGATAACATTATAGCGATTAGCCGTTTGTAAAGTATTATTTGCATTAATTTCACAGTCCAAGCATTGTCTCAATGACCTGTAAAAATAGAAATTCTTCAAGGCAATAAGCGAACAAAAAGCTACGTTCGCTTCTCCTAATTAGACTAAGTTCAGAAACTCAGACATGAACAAATATATTCAGAATAAATATGACATTATTTAAAGATATATATGTCGAATCAACATACCCCTCATTCTTCAATAAATTAATCGATAAAGCGTTTAAGGTAACGAATACAATACAAAGACTTTTTGTTGATTCAGATGTTCATACATATTTATGTAAGAGGCGGTATAGCGACAACCGTACGTAAAATAAGATATTTTCATAAAGTAAATAACTGTGACTCGTGTTAATCATGCATGGCATTCATTGTTGGCTCCGAAATGTTTGGCATCTCTCATCTTCCATACGAATATGTATCAAGAACAACTGAATGAGATAATAACTTTCCCCCCCGTCAAATGGTGCTAATTAATGAATTCCATTTTAACATACCTCATTACCCCAAATTGGGCTTTAACGACCACTTTGGGTTGTTGTGTATACAATTTGGTCTATTGGATTTTTATCGTTGGTATAATGCGGATTTGATCAAAAGTGTACATACGTTCTTTCAGCAAAAACATCTCTCACAGAGTACAACACACATATATATAACAATCATACCAAATATGGGCGATGAAATGGAATTTAACGCAAAAATTTCTTAAGTTTCTCATTTCACAGTTTTTTTTATGTTTCTTTCTCGTTTATAGATTTGAACAAGTCGAACGCCATGAACAGAGGAGGATCAATAAAGCATGGGTAAGTGTGAGAAAAAAAAACATAATTTTTTCCATTTTTATTTAAAAAGCTTCGACTGTGCTGTGATGATGATTCCCACGAATATCGAGATTGATCAATCTTTTGCAGATGGAGCATCGCTCCATGTTGAAGCATTTGCTATCACAAATATTTAATTCCTTTACGCCAATGAACAAAAGTTACTATCGTTCTTTCCACTTTTTCCTTAAAAAAACGACTTAGTGAATTGTTGTTACCACCTCTACCAGGGCTAACTATAATTGACGATCATGTTTGTTTTTTTCATCAAATTAGAAACGTCGAAACTCTACCCATCTTCACCCGACCATTAAAAGATCTTCGGTGTTGTGATGGAGACTCGATAACCTTAGAATGTCACGTCGAAGCCCAGCCAGAACCAACAGTAATTTGGGAAAAGGATGGCAGAGTTTTACCACATTCAAACGATTTTCGAACACATTTCTGCGACGATAGAGCTACATTGTCTATAAGCCGTGTTTTCCCTGAAGATGAAGGCGAATACACATGCGTCGCACTAAATAACATTGGCAAATCGTATACATCGGCTTGCATCATTGTTGACGGTAAATTAAAATTTGACATATTCAACGTTCACGAAGTTCATTAACCCTGTTTTCTCACTATTTTCACACAGTACCTGAAGAGAAAGAAAACCTAATTAGTCGTATACTAGCCCGTCCCAGTGGATTGTTGTCCACCAATTCGACACCGCGATCCACACCACGCACAACACCAGTTCGTAGCATTTCACCGATGCCACTTTCTTATCGTTCCACGCGCATAGATTTAAGTTCGAAGCAGCACAAATGTGCTGCTCCCAAATTTTATGCCATGCCTCACAATAGGCTAGCCGAAGAAGGTGAAACTGTTCGATTCCAATGTGCTATTGCGGGTCATCCAATACCGTGGTCGACATGGGATAAAGATGGCAATATTGTAACGCCAACAACGCGAATAAACATCAAAGAAAGAGATGACCTACGTATATTGGAAATCGAGGAGGTTACCATGGAAGACGCTGGCCTTTACAGAATAACATTAGAAAACGAATATGGACGTATCGAAGCTACGGCGAGATTAGATATCATTGCCAATAAACGAAGTTCAGGCCATGGTATAAGAACGAGTGCATCGCCACGGCGAAGTATAAGCAGTTCGAGACGCATAATGGGAAACTCAACGAGGATCGGTGGTCGATTGGCATTAGCTTGTAACTTCAGAGGAGGGTCCGTACCAAATAAGAAATTTTACCATAACGGAACAGAACTGCCACCAACTGATCGAGTTAGGACCATTGAAAACGATGAAACTTCCTGTCTGGTGATTGACAATGTCCAAGCTGAAGACGAAGGTGTTTACACTTGCATTGGGTGCAATGAGTTAGGAATTGCGGCTACTTCTACAATAGTTACCTTTAATGATACTCAGGAGCATACAGCGCCTGAGTTTATCCGTGGATTAGGAAAAACGATTCGAGCTAAAGAAAGTTATGTACTGGACCTAAGCTGTTCCGTTGTTTGTTCGGATCCATTCGAAATGATATGGCTACGAGATGGCGATGTCATACCCGACTCAGACGATTTTAGGTAAACATTTCAATTCAGTCCAACGGCTCCATTTATAATTTATAACTTTTGCTTCATAGATACATCGACCATGGAGAGGGTCTAATTTCATTACGAATCCTAGATCCATTCGTATACGATTCCGGTCGATATACATGTACTGTATGTTCTGACCACGGCAAATGTGAAACGTCTTGTGACGTTATCATTTACGAAGTATCAGAACAAGACGAATTTGAAACGAAGCCAGTATTTATTAAGTCACCCCAACCTGTTGTCGCTGCGTACGGTGCAGTTGTATCTTTTTGTGCCAGAGTTTCACCTGTCCATGCCAAAGTCAAATGGAGCATATGCGGAAGAGCTTTGACTGAGGATGCGCGAGGAATCTTGGTAAGTTCAACATTAATATTGAAAATGTATTTTATCGCGTAGTTGGGCACATTTCAGTAAAAACCGACTTAAATTTAATATTCTGATGCGAAATGACGGGCAATTTACTAGTTGTCCAATGTAACATAACATAGTTATTGGATATGTATCACATACCGTTTATCATGTTCTTTCCTTTAACGAAATTTACTGTACTGCATTACGCGTAGATATCGCCAAGAAGTTGCACTCGTGTACGTATAATATTTCATAATGACCGTTTCCATAAGACGCATCAACATTTTCACACAATCGTGAACTTGAACAATTATACAAACAGTCCAACAACAATTAAATTGTGGAACATTATGAACGAATAAGAACAACAGTAAACCAAACACCACATTTTTGAAACAAAAAATAACATTTTACAGAATGTGCAGTCATTCGGTTTAGTTGTTATTGAACCTGTCGAATAATCGGAACACTCATTAATCTATCTTCTATCAGCGAAGAAGAAGTGAATTGAATGATACAAATATTTATTGTTACAACAGACATATAAATGGGATGAGAGATCTGTGATGCCAGCTGTTCTTCTGTTAAATAAAGAAAACAAAAATTCTTGTGATAACGTCTTCGGATAAATATTCTATTCAATTTGTGTTCCGTTGTCAGTAGGTTCAGTTTTATCCGACCGACGAAATCAATTAAAATTAAAAAAAAATAAAAATTGTGATCGTTCGAAATAGTATTGTGTCTTGTCACCGTTTTCCGTTTTTCCATATTTCTACCAACTCTTTTGACTACGCGAAATATTCGAGTGCGTTTTGTATTTAAACGATTAATAAAACATTCGTGTTTTACGTTTTATTCTATCGGCGACGGCATTAACAATTCCACAAATTTATTGATTCATTTAGATCGAACATCAACCGGATGGTGTGCATATACTGCATGTGTTAGGACTAGAATACAGGCATAGCGGAGAGATTAAATGTGTTGCTTATATTCCCACACATCCTGATCCAGTTGAAACGACTGTTTACACCGATTTAGTGGTATTACCCACATCGTCATCGACTGTATCGTTAGAAACAAATCCCAGCGAACAACCAGAAATACCTGCATACATTATTCGAGGACCGGAAGACTGCTCGGTGTTGATTGGTGGAACTGTTACGTTAGAAGCAATTTTTGGTGGATATTCACAGCCGAAAGTCAAATGGTATAGAGCGGTAAGTGCACAGTCTACATCAGAGCATTTTTGTGTATAAATTTTAATTAAAATTTTATTTGAATGGAGACATTATGCGCGTATGTGTTTGTTCAAGTTGAAATTACTTACTAGATTATATCGTTTCTAAAGACAATGTTGACACAATAAGATAGAAATAGATCTGCTTGTTCGTTTAGCAAAGTGTGAAATTGTGTTCGCAACATTTTTTTTCTTTGTCGGATTAGTTTTCAAATAATTGTGCTGCAACGGCATTGACAAGTTGAAATCAAACAGTTCTCTGGAATATCGTCCAGTGGTTATTGCCACTTTTTAATTAATTATTTTAACAAACGGAAAACGTTCCGTGGCATATATTTATAAAATCTATTAGTTCTGTTGTTCAAATTGTAGTCAAGTGTTAGATGAAAATCTGTTACTTCATTTGTTTTACTACATATTTAAAGCCCCATTAGCCGTATGTCATCAATTTTTTGTCAATGCTGTAGTCAGTAGATGTTCGTGAAAGGTTGAATAAATTGTTATGAAAGCCGGTTAAATTTAACTGATCTTTGGGTCAAAAATTTATGAAAAGTAAGTAGATTGAGAGCTCAGTTTAAATTTGAATGCGAGTTCTCTCATTTTGATATGTGACTCCGTCTCCGAGATCAGTGGAATTAACTGATCAGAAATCGCTCTACACTCTATTGTCTATTCAAAAAATAGCTCAGTGTTGAATAATAGTACATTTCGTACCTAGGACTAAAAGTCTTTGTTAGCGTGTGAGAAGTTTCCAGACAGAGCCGAAGGCGAGGTCTGGAATCGAATACGCTAAAAAAGACTTTTAGTCCGTGGTACGAATAGTATTTTCCAAATTGGACGGAGAAAAAGTGTGACGAAGTCACAGGTATGAAAAAATCTTTAACTTCCAGTTTACTCATATGCTTAGCTATAATTGAGTGAACACTACACAGTGCACATAGCTCATTGATCCAATGTTGTTGTCGTTGTTGATAACAACGTTGACTCACCGTTTCTTGAGTATGTTTCTTAATTTAATCTAATGAACGAAATTATGGAAAAATACTACACTTTAATGTTAATGGTGTTGAATTACAGCTAGAAACTTTGAAACACATTGTTGCTAAACAAAATTCTATACTACGAAAAGCCTCACAAGGCTTACATTCCCACAAAACCATAAGGTGTAGTTCTAACATTTAGATAACTACACTCGATAGGTTTCGTAGAATATTAATGTAAACTTAATATGTACAACACAATTCGAAGGAATTTTCTTAAAAACATTTCGTTCATTTTCGTTTTCGTAAAACAGCAAAAAGATACGGCACCAAACTACTCACCACATTTAGTTCCAATGTCAATTATGTATAAATTTCTTTTTAATGAAAATTAATTTGAATGCAAACGCCATAGGTAGAAACATACGTGACCCATATATATTGCAAAGTTTGCGGTGTATACTTTCAATTAATCAAACAGCTGGTCTCTCATTTATGAATTTATGTTTATAAGCATCAACATATTGCGATAGATATTTTAGCTGTAGTTTAATAAACAGACAGCCGTGTGTTATCGTCAACGACGACAATTAATTAGGGATTGGATTTGGAATGAACATTATTAGACAATATTCTAAACGAAACAAGCAACAGAGTTAATGAACACGATACGATCGTCGTATGTAAAATGTTGGAGATCAGTGTAGAGTGTAGAGGTCAATGGCCTATATGAATCGCCTATTCCTTCATAAACTTTAGAAAAAGTGTTGCTACAGAGGAGCTTTTAATTAAATTTTCGGCGCTAAAAAGAGCACGTCCACCAAATTGACTGAAAAACTCTTTGACTTTTATGTTTGAATGTCGTCTAAACATAATATAACTATTGTTGTCGGAGGTGTCAGAGTGAATTTCAATAACAAATATTGTAGTTCGTCTGCCTTTTCGTGTATAACTTTAGTGTTTATAAAGTTGTAAATTTTGTAAAGCATTTTTGATTAAATCTGAGTGTTGAAAACAAACTTCTTTACAGGGACGAGAAATAACTGAAAGTACAAATATAAAAATCCAAACATCGCCTGGCTATTCATCATTGCTACTTACTGATATAACGGCTGATCAGAGCGGCAAATACTCAATCGAAATTATGAACGAACACAGTTGTGATATAAGCTCGGCCTCGGTTTCCGTCGAAGGTCCACCAGATCCACCAGGAAATCGTCCAATTATTTCACAAGGATCCGATCGGTTATCGGTGGCATGGTGTGGTCCACCCTTCGATGGAGGCGTCATGATCACGGGTTTCATGTGAGTGAAAATGATAGAGAAATCGAAAAACTGGTCTCAAATAATCAACAATTCTCTTTAGATTGGAGATTCAAGAGGAAAACAACGATTGGATTGAATATTCAACAGTAGTCGATTCATTGGCAACTACAATCAAAGATTTGAAACCAGGTGTAACATACCGATTCCGGGTACGGGCCGAAAATGCACATGGACGCAGTGCACCGAGCGCTGAAAGTGACGAAGTTCGCATCAGTTTGGGTAATGACGTTCAAACTGTGTTCGATGAGGATATCATTGTGAAACCAGGCGGAGATTTCAAGACACGATTTTTATTACAAGAAGAATTGGGAAAGGGGAGGTTTGGTGTTGTCCATAAAGTTGTGGAAATTGAGAGTAATCGTACCTTAGCTGCAAAGATCGTCAAGTGCATAAAGGCTGTTGACAAACAGAAGGTACTAAAGGATTGACTAGCATTGAATCGGAATAGTACCAAAGTTTTACGTTTCTTTCTTTTTAAGATTCAAGAAGAAATATCAATCATGCAATCACTACGTCATCCTAAGTTATTACAGTTGGCTGCAGCATTTGAAAATCCACGAGAAATGATTATGGTCATGGAATTGTAAGTCGTACATCATAACAGATAGGTGAAATTTCTGAGTTGTTCTTGCATTGCAGTATTACAGGAGGCGAACTATTTGAACGAGTTGTTGCAGACGATTTTACATTAACCGAACGCGACTGTATTTTATTTTTACGACAAATTTGCGAAGGTGTCGACTACATGCATAGCAAATCTGTAGTACATCTCGACTTGAAACCAGAAAATATTATGTGTCATAATCGAACTAGTCATCAAGTAAGTTGGAATTTTCATTTGTTTCAATTCTGTAATGACTTCAGCGCTCTTTCCATAAATGAGAATATTCTCGGCACAAGTTTAAAATTACGTTTTTGTAGATAAAAATTATTGATTTTGGACTGGCTCAGCGTATCTCTTCGGATACACCTGTCCGTGTTTTGTTTGGAACGCCAGGTAAGTTCCTCACAATTCTGATTTCAGGCGACTCAGCTGATTCTCGAACTTTGCTTACAGAATTTATCCCGCCCGAAATTATCAATTACGAACCCATTGGCTTCCAATCAGACATGTGGAGTATTGGTGTTATTTGTTATGTTTTGTGAGTGAAAACTTGTCCTTGTTTTATCGCATCGGGTCTCATTTCTCAATAAAATTCATTTGTTCATACTTAGGCTTTCTGGTTTATCCCCATTTATGGGTGAATCCGATGTAGATACATTTTCCAACATCACTTGTGCTGATTTTGATTTTGACGACGATTCATTCGATGCAGTGTCGCAAGATGCTAAGGATTTTATATCCAGTTTACTTGTACACAGAAAGGAGAAACGTCTAACGGCCAAACAATGTCTGGAATCTAAGTGGCTGTCAGACAAGAATGCAAATCTGAGCACTGCGAAAATCTGCACAGACAAATTGAAGAAGTTTGTCATTCGAAGAAAATGGCAGGTACGTAAATGCCTTAAGGCAATTTCAGTTTTTCGTTTTCATTTTTGCTTTTTTAAACTAATTTTGACAACACATGAAGCCTATGATGCATGACCTTTGTTTGTTTTTTTTTTCTTTTGCTATTTTTGGTGTGTTTTTTGTTGAAAAATCCGAAAAATAGAAAACAGGCAACGCCATCAGAGCTCTTGGACGAATGGCTACGTTATCAGCAAATTCGCGACGAAATTCGGCAGCTTCAGCTTCTGTACCTAGCAGTCCACGTCCATCAATAACTGGTACTATTAATTCGTCAGCCATTCAACACATGACATCACTGAATGAGGAAGAAGATAGCCCGGTCGAGATTGAGATCGCTAAAAATCCAACGATACCAGTAACTGCTGACATGAAAAGCAAAAACAAATCGTGTAACGAAAGAAGTGACTCTGGGTTCAGTGAGTGCTCAAACTGTAGCGAAAAAATTCCATGTGTTTGTTCGCATCAAATCATCGACAAGAATCTTATAATTACGGAGGAGCAGCAAGTTGACGACGACGACAATGTAAAGATCGATACACAATTATCGCATGACATTTTACAGTTAAAACTGGAAGAAATCGCTGATATACAGACCGACGATGATCAAGGAACTACTGACAGTCATTCTTCGTCGATTGCTTCCATTCCCACTAGTTCAACCAGTCGAAATGGGAGCGACACCGCGGAAACGAGACAACCATACACAATCGGTCTCAGCGAAATTAAAATTTCTGTGACCAGCGAGACACCAACGAAGCAAAATCTTTCGAGGTCTTCGAGTGTAGACGTTCCTACGTCACCGGTGGACAAAGGGCCGATAATGCGGTCTGATTTCACTAATACAATTAACATGAGAAAGCAATGGCTGGAGCAAAATTCTCAGAAAGAGAAACCAGCCATTGGACCGGTAACTCGAACTCTAATCGAAGGTACAGGTAAGGTATCAATGTTGAAACAACGTTTCAGTCTTGAGAAAATCGAAAGTGGTAACAAGAGAAAGGACAGTAATGATAATACAGTGAGTACAGTTGTGAGATCTAACCAATCAAGCATGACAACGGCTAATAATAAGCGTGCTCTTGACGGTTTAAGCAATTCGTTAACTGATCATTCCAATTCTACAAAATTAAATTTAGACGAACGAAATGCTTATGCAAAACCGATTGAAGCGAGATCGCCATTACGCTTAGACGGACGAGTGAAGGAGGTGTCGACTCGTTTAACTACAACGCCGACATCGAATAATGATACGATAAAACGAAATGGTGGTGGACGATCACCGAATGGTAACAATAACGAAAGCTTTAAAAAAGCAGCAGCATTTTGGAAAGGCTAGTCTAAGGTCGATATTTTTGATGCACAAGATATTTTCTATATATTTTCTATATTTTATGCCTTTTTCATTTTTAATTTTTTGATTTTTTTTTATTTTAATGAGAAACGTTTAAAAAAAAGCGGGAAAACCAAATTTATTTTCGTTCTCATAAAATGTTCTTATAAATGAAAATGTAAAATGACGCCAAGTGTCATAGTAGAATATCGTAAAACGTTTTGCTTGTATTTTATGACATAATTTATTAATCATTTTGAATTTACGTTTTTATTATCCAGCTTTCCGTATTAGAATCCCTTTTTTTTCTTATTGATTGTTTTATCGCAAATTAAGTTTGATGTTAACTATAAAATGTTGGAAATATTAAATGTTTTGCAAACCTTTAAGCCACAATTTCTTTTCATTTTCTGTACACATTTTTCTCATTGCTATAAACCAAAGCCTAGTTTTGGAATCAAATTATTAAAAATTCCGTAAAATTCGTCAAATAAAATTTTGAATTTTTGGAGAAGCTTATGGAATTTTGAAGAATTTAATTCCAAAAATAGGCCCTGCTATTGAAGTATCGGATTTAATGCATAATTTCGAAGTATTTTTAGTGCCATGGAATAAATTAAATTATGAATTTTGCTCAGATCACTATTCATTTATGAGCAAGGATACCACACAGCACAAAACTCAAATATATTTATTAAGAAATTTGCTTCACTTACTTTAGTAGACCTATAATTACTCGTTAATTATTATGATATGCATTTGCTTTCGATGAAAGAATACTAGAAAGATCTTTCAGCTTATAGACTAAAGATACGTCGATGAAAAGTACGACTCAACCATTTTTATGAATATTCTTGAATAAAATTTATGAACAGTTATTTACGTATCTTTTATGGACGGTATATTTTAGGCAATTTTGCCAGTTGTAGGCCCAACGAAGCCAGAGCGACAATCGAAAGTGCCTAAAATAAACCGTCCACAACAGATGCGTATACAACTTTCGGCCCCGACACATGAAAAGTTATATAGGTTCGCATCCTGTCCTCAAAAAAAAAACTCCTATCAGGACCTCATACTTGTATAATTAATGTGGAATATGTTTGACACTTGATCTAGTACGAAAGCAGTCGTGAGGTATTTCCAAAATATCTTGAAACAAAATCCAAATTCAAATTGTAGATTACATTGATTGCTCCGAAAATAATTCATTACATGAGCGATGAACCTCATGGCATGAGGTAACAATTTTGTGGCTCAAAAAACACACGATTTTTCTAGTATCACAAGGTTGATTCCGAATTAATTTTATCACGTAGCAGCTTCCAATGTATTTTGGTTTATTGACTGCGTCATCCGAAAGTTGATTATCACAAAATGGACGTAAAATGAACCGAAAATATGCTAGAGGTAATTCTCGCAGAGGACAAACTGCTGTGTAATGGTCAACTTTTGCTATCTAAGCTATTTATCTGATTTATATTTTCCATCTCACTTAAAAGCTGAAAATGAGAATATCCTTCCGTTCTCTTTTTGAAAGAATACTGCGGACTTTTCGATTTAATCATCATCCTTTTAGAAATGCTTTTTAAATATATTCTACTTTATATGTATATATGTAGATTATGCACCTCTGTCTAAATCATCAAAATAAACATTTATTTAGGACAGAGGTGCATACGTTATTCTATCTGCCGAGAACAGATATATCGAGATAAACAAATTTCCCCCAGAGGGATAACATCGAGATTATCGTTCTAGGCAGATAAAAACTACTTAAAGCTAAAATATTTTTTAATAAATCAACTTATAGATAAAATTATTTAATCGATAATTAGACTGATGATAGATTGCTATCAGTTAAAGGTTATTGTTTCCAAATGCGTTATGCTGACGTAGCAATGATCACAAGTTGTCTTATAGTCCTTATGTTCTGTTTTAAAATTAAGAGCGCGTTTATGAATTAACCAAGTAAATGGAATAATTGGATGTGTGTCGTAAAAATACGAGGGGTAACCGACTGGCCGAAATGGCAAATCAATTACTAATTCCTTTTAATTGCTTTCAATTCCTTTTATTGTTTCGGATTAACACCTATACTTGCCGGATAGCCATTCAATTCCTATAATTCCAATTAATTTCTACAATTCCACGAATTTTCGAAATAATTCCACAATATTTTCCGTTATTATTCAATTAAATTGCGACATATTTTTTTGGAGGAAATAGTTGGTGACTCACTATAAATATAGTTGTCAAATAGAGACTAAAGTCAAAGTTAAAGGAGTGTCTTGTAATGAACAGATTATTTTGAAACGCTTTCGGCGAACTAAAATTTGAAACAGCTATGTTGCAGCTTCCCGGATACTCCGGTAAATAAATGTAATTGATGGAAATACAAGAAATGTATGGAGTTATAAGGAATTGACCGGAATTGACTGGGAATACGTAAAATTGATGGAATTATCGGAATTTATCGGAATCGACTTAAAACACGTGAAATTGATGGAATTATGAGGAATTGACCGGAATTGACTGGAAATACGTGAAATTGATGGAATTATAAGTAATTGACTGGAAATACAGTAATACATTGTAAGGGAATTGAAAGTAAATTAGACTAAAATACAGATAAGTATGATGATCGGAAAAAAGTAACAAGAATTTCCGATCATCATACTTATCCTTATTTACTTTCGATTCCTTGCAATTTAACGTATTTTCAGCCAATTTCGGTCAATTCCTTACAATTCCATCAATTTCTCGTATTTCCATCAATTTCTCATATTTCCATCAATTACAATTATTTACCGGATACTCGGGCAATTTCTTTAAGGATGTGTAGTCAATTAACCCGAGTCGGTTATCCCTCGTACATATATTGAGAAAAAACACAGTGCTATACGCAATTGGTTGTAAATGTTCCATTCGAGAGACCTTAAGTTCTACTTCCACCATCTCTTTCAGATATCAGAATCATTTTTAGTTTTGATTTTTGCTTCGAAACTTATTAATCAGGGTCTGATTCGCAGGGGTACTTCCTCATTTCCTTACGTATTTACGATTTTTTTTTAAAACCATACCGATCGTTGATTTTAATTCGTTATCCCATTGGAAATGGTTGCAATTTTGTTCTGTCTATCCTTAAGTTCAACATCCTTCTTTAACACTTTTCTAAATATTTTTAGGAGATCAGAGAAACCCTTTCTGTAAGACTCGTTGTACATCCAATAGATAATGGGGTTCCAGCAACAACTAAACAAAAGACGTCTGTAAGTAATTGGTAATTTATAAATCTATAAGCAGTTTTATACCTGCTGAATGCCAACCACATAACAATCAGAAATGACACTGATTCGGTGCAGGGTCTTTTGTGTTGAGAGCCTTTGACGAAATAGTAAATATTAACGACGAAGAATGGCAACCAACAAATGATGAAAACTACAACAGCTGCAATGATCATTCTAATAGTTCTCCATTTTTGGAGTAAGATTGCGTCTTTTTGTCCTAGCGTAGTGGTGTCGTCGAGTTTACGTTTCCACACTGTATATATGATGAGATCCATTTAATCGTCGGTATATCTGGTAATCTGCGAAGATTTTCTCACCTTTTACAACAATTGCCCCATATACTACGCTGATTATTAAGAATGGTACCCAAAAATGAGCCAAATTTGCGACAATCAACAACACATTCTGTGACTTTTCATCGCGTAAATGGAAGATATCAAATGCTTTGGCGAGTTCACAATGAATGAGTCTGCCATTCGGGGAAAAATATCTCTGATAAGCAAGACTGGGAGCTGTAAAAACAACCAAAGCTGTAGCAGCAAGCCAAATAGCAATGATAGATTTAGTGACACGACGAATTGGATGGTGTTTAACTTTCTGAACATGAACGAAAGGAAAGAAGACTGCGGTGAAACGATCCAAAGCCACAGCAAACATTGTGACAGACGACACCTGTTAAAAGGACACAATACACTTTATGGCAATTGGTTAAAATCAAGATTAATTCCAATCAGCTCGAACTAAGAGAAGAGTCAATAGTTTACCTGAAACGTAATCAACCACACTGTCTTATTAGCCAGACACCACATATTGCTCCCCGTTCCTGAAATGACAACGTCCGAGCACGCAAGAAGTCCTGTGAAGTAAGTGAACGCACAAAGAAAATCTGCTACAGCCATATTCGCCAGCAAAATGTGTACAAAATTTTGCATTTTCTTGTTGGTTCCAACAACATACACAATCATAAAATTATCGAAAAGGGCTATGGCACCGATGAGGGAATAAAAAATCAGGAATAACTGATTTTGTACATATCCAGACGATGGATCAATGTTTATCAGCTCTCCATCAACTGGTTTAATCGAGGTGAAGCTGTAGTCTTCCGTGACGTTCTGGGTTCTATCCATTTTTAATTTATTGTCCTCAAGTTTGAATTTGAATTGTTCTGTTAATTGCACACTTTAAAAAGTACCAACATCAGATTCACTAAAACGTTTCCAAATAAATTCGTTACTTACAGAGCGAAAGTGAATCGAGACCGAAATCTGTTCACATTTTATAATCTCCTCATTTATCCAGAATACAGAATAGGTTACGCAGGGAATAGTACATTACTGTCTTGCCGGGATATTTGTTGAGACAACACGCTTCCCAGTGAGGCAGTACACAATTTTGTTTTCTTACCTGGAGAAAACATGAAAATCCGGTAAAACCGTATTTTCTGGGCTCAATCAAACAAAATAAAATTTGGAAAATAAAGCTTGGTCCGTACTTATTCTCGATAATTTATTGTAGTCGGTCTTATCACTTAAGTTCTGATGTGTGTATTTCCAAGTTATCTTGTGATTAATGTATGCAACGTCATATCAACAATGTTGATTCAACATGAATTGCAATCAAAAGAACAGTGTGTACTTGGCCCTGAACAGAAAATCTTAACTTTGATGAATCAGGAAAGCAAGATCGCTCGAATCTGCATATGGTTGATAGTGTCTTAGCTAACGATATAATTCTGTTTTGACGATCATGTATAGTTATGTTTCGTATTTATTTCTTGTCTTTTTGTTGAATTCAGCAAATATTGTCGGAACGTGAGTTATAAAAAATAAGATTTATAATCAGTGTGTCTCGTCTTGGTTCAAGTTTTCATATCATTTAATATTGTGAAGGTGTGGCTGGTTATTGAAAAAATAAATAGCAAAAAATTAACATTTCCAATAGTCCTCTTCTCTTCAATTTTTTTTATTTTCTTTGTTCATTTACGTCTTCGGTTATGGTCGCTTATCATTCAGGCAATTTAAGCTCTTTTTTATCGTTTATCCAATCTTATATCACTTTCAAAGACGTCACAGTATTTCTTCTCCTTCCACAGTTTTTCCAAAACTTTATTTAACCGGCGTGCTACAAAAACTTTTAAGTTTCAATCTTCTTTCGTAGACATAATTTCCACTTAAAGAATAGAGAATATCCGTGCAGGGGATCAAATGATAACTTTCATCATTTTATCCTATTTCAGTAGAGTCCACCCAACTCAAGCTGTGTAACAATGTGGGATGTGTTGAATGTAAGATAAAATGACAAAAGTTATAGCTTTGATAAGGATAATTCCCGGTGAATAAGATGAAAGTATGAATGTGAAAAGAATCACGGAATCACTTGTAGTCAAACATGTATGCACCGTAAATGCGGATTCTGCAATAAAATGTATTGAAAGATAAGTCCACGCACTGCGGAAACGCAATAAGGAATCACTGCTATCAAATTCAACTTTATACACATCGGTATTTAGCGAAACGTGTGTTTATTATTGCGATGTTGAAATAAAACTGAGCTCATGTTCAAACTCGTTCGTTTACAGAATGGTTAGGTACTTGCTTGTTTATGCAGATGACCAAATGTTTATAGCTCTGTATGCTAAACAGGCTTTGCTTGATGACGTTGACTAAGACGAACGTGCACAGCATAGTCGAGAAGACGAGAACCGACCCTGTTCAGCTAAGTCTTAGGGTGTCTCGTTCGTGTCGCGTTTTAGAACGTGATTTTTCATTGCATTGGGAAAAATTCCTATGGTCCCGAAAACTACGAAAAATTACTTTACGGAAATGTGAGCTAATTGAACTTATAATTTCTCGTAGACGGTATTTATCTCAACATTATAAAACAAAATCCTTTTGAGTTATTACGTGTTACGGCATGTTTCATTTTCATTTACATTGCCTAATCACGTAAAGCATTGTACTTACGAGGTTCCAAGTTGTCATTTGACAAGTGGCGAATACAGCCCTCCCCTTGGGGTCGGGCTGTAACACCCCACTTATCAAATAAACAACTTGGAACCTCGGAAGCAATATACTATTCCAATTTTCATTATGTTGAAGAACGTAATTTATATAGTAATGGAAACTCTAATTATTGTCTTGTTGTTTCCAAATGTTCAATTTTTAGTACAAACACGAATCATATGCAGTGATAAATTGTAATTTCATATTGTAGTAAAATGTAAGGAAATATTTTTTTTAGCCAAGTACTAACTAAGAACTAACGTAACGATTGAGTAGACACTTGAAAAATACATCGATGGAATAAACTATCTATTTCCACTTTGTTGTCCTTAGAACCGTTGCTCCAGTAATTTCGATTTACTCTAAACCCGCCACCTTGTTTTCTGTCTATTAAACTTGTCTTTCCAAAATTATATTTTGGGTTTCGTATAAAGGCTATACGAGAAATTAAATTAAGAATTGGAAAAATTGGAAATTAAAAAAAAACTTTTATTTATCCCAAACATCATTTTACCATTCCTGTGATTCCGTTGCGTTTTAAATAGGGATGGAAGACGTTCAAAATTATCGATAATATCAATCGAAAGAAATTATCGATAATCGATTAGTCAAAGGCAGTCAATTTTCAGCATAAATTAGCTTCAGCTGTTTTTCAGCTGATCCATACAAACAATCACAACCGTTTATACGTCTTTATACGGTTTTACCACTATCATGCGCGTGCGTGTAGCAGCTTCAACCGTATGAACAAGGAAAACCAGTTTTGATTGTATGTGTGGATCAGCTGAAAAACAGCTGAAGCAAATTTATGCTGAAAATTGACTGCCTTTGACTGTATCGTTATCGATAATTTGATAATTATCGATAATTATCAAAATATCGAAATTCGATAATTATAAAATATCGATATTTTGATATTTATCTGAAAATTCATGATAATATACCGATATATCGGAATATACCGATAAATATCGGAATTTTGGACCGAAATATCGATATATCGAATTATCGATATCTTGATAATTATCAAAATATCAATAATTATCGATTATCGATATTTTTTTGATAACTTTCGATAAAAAAAGTCGATAATTATCGATTATAGATAATCGATAATTATCGATAATCATTATCATTATCGCCCATGCCTATTTTAAAGTGTGCAGGTCTGAACTTGCTAGTTTTTCTGAATAATTTCCTATTCATTTTCAAAATAAACATAGTAATTTGTTGATGGAATTAGGGAAAAAAATTCCTAGTTTGCAGTAGTTGAGATTTTTTAATGGTTCCGAATCCGAATCTATTACTTCTTTTGTTCAAAGATTCGCCTAGTGTTTTACACAGAATCTTTTACATATTAGTGCCAACATACTTTCTACTAAATAATGCATTACCATTAAACTGGAGTCAATGATTATTTTTCTCATTGCTGCCAATAACAGATGATTATCCGTTTCTGAAAGGGAAGCGACAGCCTTCCATCTTGTCTATTTGTTTATTTCGTCGAAGACGACGACTCGTTTTTTTCGTTGGTGTATGGTGATGGTGTATGCACATATAGGAAATGCAAATTTTAATTAAAATGTAAATTTTTCTTGGCACTGCATGTAAAGAAACATAATTTTATTGCAAATGTCGGCAGACAGTGGTTATGAGGAAAAAATGATTTAATTAATTTATCAAGAATGACCTTGATCTTGTGAATGTTTTTAGAAATTTAAATTTAAGTGCAACAAACACACTTAGTTCCATATTAGTAAATCAATCCACGTTTTCAAGCAACGTTCAGCAAAAAAATTGATACTACTCAACCAGCGACTAATATGAGCGGTATTTATCACAGAAGCAATGGTGTGTGTCCCTTAAATTTAGGATACCGTGAAGTGTTCTGAAGAGCTTAATTTGAATTATTAAAAAGATTTAATTTTTCATATTTTATGTGTATTTATCAACACTGACTGTGTACACATTACACTTTGAAGGTTTCACAGTGTGAAGATTATGAAGACAAACAATATTTAAAAAAATCCACTCCTTAATCCCAATGCGACGGACGGAACGTTTGAACAACGGGAACGTGTCTTACATTCGGCAGAATTGTCGGATATTCTGGATATGCTGTGACGGTGAGAATGCCATCGGTAGAGAGGGTCGAATTAACATCTCTTATTTTAAACACTTTAGCCAAATCGAATCGACGTTCGAATTTGCGCGCAACATATCCGTCAATTTGTGGACGTTTATCGTGTCTTCCTTCGATCACAATCGAGTTGTTAACAACTTTCACCGAAATTTCGTACGATTTGAAATGACGCACGTCGAGGGAAACTTGGAAAATGTCTTTGGTGACATGAACTTCACGCTCCATGCCGTCCAAATTAGACCAATTCGAATCCATCCATGGACGGACACTACCAGTTGAACTGCAAATGGAGCGGTAAATGGCCCATGATGCAGGAGTGGGTAGTAAATCGCTAGGTGTGATGTCTGTGTTGAAACGAACACGACGTTTGAAATCCAACCAGTCGTTATCGTAGTCGTACGGAACAAGAGACATTTTGTTTTGCTTCTTTCGTTCACTAGTTTCTTTTTTAGTATAAAATTAATTTGTCTGCCTGTCTTGCCTGACAGTCAAATAAGTAATTTGAAAAATGGTATGTATGAAACTAATTAGTTTGGCAAGTGGGTCATCGTATTTATACCAAACATAATATGCATAGATCACCTTGAATTTATCAACGCTTTATTCCGGGACACTATACATACTACGACAGTTTCGACGAGTTAAATATAGTCGATTCGCAATATTTTGTAATTACATGACGGTCAATTACAGAATCATATCTTATGCAATGTTTTGATTCATTTATTTGACCGGTGATTATACCCACGTACGGGTTACGAATGAGCAAGTGTAGTCAACGTTTTCTTGTACATTTGTTGTTTGTACTTCGATAATAAAAAGACGATTAGTGTGAAAGAAGAGAAGACGAGGAGAGTTGTAATGCCAGCAAAATAAGATGTGAAAATCACATATGCCAAGAAAATATGAGTACAATGTTTGTGGAAAATGTTTGACCAACGGAAAGCACTTTTTCCGTACTTTTTCAGCGAACACAAACATTTTTTGTGCACCGGACAACTGAAATACGACATATTTTGCAGTGATTTTTCGTTGATAAATGTCAGTTTTTCCCGACCTTCTTTTCTTTACGACTTTATGTGCGTGAAAGTGCACGAACTTTTCCATGACTATACGATTGATCAAATTTAATATGGTGAATATGAAGTGTGTATATTTTAAAGTAAATTGATGTGCTTTGTCTATTTCAGTTGTCCGATGTTTTGTGTTATTGTTCGTAGCTCGACAGGAAATGGATTTTTTCAGTAGACGTCCTAATTTTCCTTACTCGCTTCGCTCGTCATTTCCTGATTTGATATATCAAAATACCACTCTAATGTTTTTGATCCATGCGAAATGACTGAACAATGGGAACAGAATTAGTTATTTGGAATATATTTTGGACAACTGATTTTACGCTATTTATCTTGTCGTAGTCCGACCGAAGTTAGTTATTAAAAACACAGAACTGAATCGTGCGAGTCCCCTTTTTATGCATGTTGTATATTGCTAATTACATGTTACCTAAAGATATTTTCCTGCTTTGTTGTTTCCTCACCTGAACTGTTTTTATTGAACAATTGAACTACGAGATGATTCATTGAAAAATGTTTTTTCTATTAGTAACTGCGACGCAACGGATATATAGACAATTTGTCTATGAGAAATCAATCACCACTACAATAACTAATGCAACGAAACTAAATCATGAACTCGCCAATCTATTATTGTGCGATCCGAATTAGATTGAAATTAGTCATTTTTGTTGTGGTGCGCCAAATAGATTTCAAGGTAGCCAATGCAACATGCAGTTTCTCTTTTCTACGTGTTTGAGCTAATGCATGTAGTGAACTTACACACAATATTTAAAATCTGACATTATTACGAACAAAACAGTCAAATAAAAAAATCTTCAAAAAGTTGATGGACCTTTCTGAGCAATCCCGGAGTAGTTAATTAGAGTAGCGATGAAGTGAATTTAAAAAAATAGTGTGCTAGTGGGTGCCGTAGATCAATTTTTTGAGGAGATAAAAAATGAAGAATTGAACATCTCGAATCAGCAACTGTTCATTAAGTGTATCAACAAGTGTATCAGCAATTTATCGTTTAAAATACTGACTGATTTCCAACCAATTTCTAAATAGATTCCTCAACTTAATCTCGACCAAACAATCACTGATTTTGACATGCGAAGCTCGTCGAAGTCGTACGGACGCACACACTTGCATATTTGTACTGGCCAAATTATCATTAAATGAAGACTAGGAGATAAATTGAAGAATTTCAAAATTTTCTGTCTATGACCAAAAATTAAATTTTTTCTTGTAATTGGACTTGCGTCACGCTCTTCTAACGCGAGACCATGATTGTTTTCAAGATTGTTTGCAGAGAAGCACGTATCACACCTGCACATGGACTATCAAATGATCATTCAACATTCTTCCAATTATTTTATCTGTTAGTGCGAAAAGTGTCGACATTACCTATCTGTCTTTAGGGAGGTAAAGTGGGTTCTCGCACACGCAGATAATAGTATGTTGTGTTACAAGTATTGTAATTTTGATTTTTTCAGCACTAGACCCAAGTTTTCCTTACGAGCGGAGCGAAGAAGTCGAGGCTTGCCGAGACTGATAGTGACAAGTGTGTACTCTATTTTATCAAATAAGCGAAAACGAGACAACAACATAGACCTGAAGTGTAATTTTTAAATTATTCTTCTTGTTAAGTAATTTTGACATCCGAACACCGCGCGTATGTGATAAAATATCTGACTGCTTCCAAATTTTTATTTTGGCCAATGAAAAGGTAATGACCCGAGCTGTAAGCAAGTGCTTTAATCCCACGTGCCTAAATGACAAAATTAAATTCTCAGAAAATTTGGACATTTTTAATGTTAAAGACTGTATTTTAGTGTGTTTTTATACAACTTCTGAATACGAAAACAGACACGCACTTATTCTAAAACCTTCAAATGAAACTTAATGCTTTTCCACCTGCTATAAGTCACAGAAGCGTCAAGGATTTATTTTTTTGAAATTGGTTATGGCTTCTAGGGTCGAACGGGAAATGCATCCGATTTCGGTAGGGGGTTTTTTGAAAAGAATCTCTCTGTACTTTGTGCTGTCTATTATTTTCTTCAGTATATTGTTCATGAATCCATTTGGCGCCTAACTGGGGATGTTTATGGTGTAAACAACAGGTCTCAATGGAAGATTACATACTTCTTCTTTTTTCGAACTGAACTCAAATGATAGACTAAAAATGATAGAACACATCTCATTAAATAATTTATTCGGAAAATCAATGTTTCAAACAACATCATCGTCTACTCTCAAATCGAATCCATAGTCCTCCTGTGGCCCTTAAAGTTATTCGAAACACTGGCTGTATTTTAGTCTTTCCGTTCACCGGCAACAGTCTATAATGTCTCAGTATTTGTGATATGATTGTCTTCATTTCGATTAAAGCAAATTTATATCCAATGCAATTCCTGTTAACAGAGGCACGAGTAAATCTTAATTCATAGCTGCCCATATTTCTAGTAACATAAAATTTACCTTATTCCTGCAGAAAACGGGATGTATGCATACGGATGCCTCGATTCGACTCCTCCGGTAGCAAAGCGATCTGGATCAAATTTCTCGGGGTTTGGATATATTTTCTCTATCCGATGGGTAGCATAAGGAAAGATTAATACATTGCTGCCTGCCGGTAGTTTATGTGATCCGACTGTAATAACTTCACCCAGTTTTCTGGCAATCATAGGAACACTCGGATATAACCGCATAGTTTCCTTGATGCATTGTTCTAAATATCTCATTCGCCGGATGTCGGGCATGGTGAATGGTCGTTCGTAGTCACCTTCTAGTATGTCTTCAATTTCAGCATAACATTTCTTTTGACATTCTTCATTTTGTGCTAACAAATGCAAGCAAAACGCAACGGCCGCTCCAACGGAATCTTGTCCAGCTAACATAAATGTGCATGCTTCATCCACGACATCTGCTTCCGTGAAATTAGGATTTTTCTGTGACACTTCTAACATGTAATCTATTAAACATTTACGGTCGTTGTTGTTGTTTCCTTCACGTCGAATTTTGATCATCTGACAACGAAAAATTTAATGAAAATTAGTAAGTTTTTCGTTTGTCTTTTCCGGCTTTTTCGATACTCACCTTTCTTGTGAAAGAATTAAGTCGATTTTTCTGATTCAGTTCAGCTGCCGCAACATCAGTTAAACGATAAATCCAATCCAGTAATAACCATGGCCTTGTCAAACGTAATGGTACCAATACTTTGCCTCTGTAAGAAATTTAGCATCGTTATGTTATTGATGGGCTCCGTAATCTGCAGTTCCTTTTCTGTGTGATAGACACAATAATTATTTTCACTTACTCTCGAAATGGTGAATCATCCATGTTCACCATTTTATCTTTATTTCTTACGGGTACGCCTAACACTGCCTCTGTAGGAATAAACGATTAATAGGAAAATAATTTTTTTTTGTGGTTGACGGATTTACCATTTAAAATATCCATGACACAATTGTTAACAAAATGTGTAATATTGAGCTCTTTCGGGGCTACATTCAGTTTCTCTATCAAGACATCAGAAGCGCTTAAAAACGTTTCCAAGAATTTTTCTAAAATATTGGTATGAAATGATGTCTGTATCATTTTCCGGTGATTCGACCATCTTTCTCCTGCATCAAAAGGCCAAAAGCTACAACATTTGTTTGTTCGGGCATTACTTTAACTATTTTACTCACCAGTGCTCGTTATCAAACCATTTCCCAAGAAGTTATGCAGTAATTTGTAAAAAAAAATCTTTTCCGTATGTTTGCTCGACGACAAAACCGTTTGCAGATCATGTGGATCGATAATTGCAAAAAATGGAAAAAATAGCACCCAAACACGTACCAAAGAACCGTACTTTTTATAGCCTGAACCAACGTGTTGTGTAAGCACTAGATGACAAAAAAATAATTATTGGAATAACATTGTGACTCTTACTAATAATTTGATTGATCATATGGCATTTCAGTTGACTGTAATAATCATTAACCGCCTGGTCATTATCAATAATTTGTTTATATTCTGAGTTAATTTTCAAAATAATATCTCATTAGAAGAAAAGGGTAGAACATTGAGAGTAAGCTAACTTTTTCGGATATTTTTACAGGTGGAGAAACACAAGAAGTCACAATGACAATTGAATTTTCTTTATTCATTCCACGTGCATTACCGATGGTAAGACATTTACATGTGTGTGGATGTGGATCAATTGGATCATAGTAGAAAATGTGACTTCTTTATTTTCTCCAACTGTACTAGTTATAAAATTGAACCTTGGATGATACGACAAAATCTACTCGACGTAGCTTAAAACTATTCTTAGTTTTCGTGAGGTAAACTTACAATTTTTATCTAGAATCATCATAACATTTCCTATGAATGGTAATGCTGTCGGTCCATCCAAACGAAAGGATATTATTACTGATCTCAAGTAATTTCTCAGAAAATACAGCAATAGTCCACCAATTATGACTATGAAATACATCCAAAGTTCGGTGTTCAAAGCTTTATCCAACTGTGAAATTTGATTTAGAATTTATTTCAGTCGAGAGCGTTTTTTAACGAAATTTTTGTTTATTATACCAAAGTCATTTTCCCGCTTGTCTTATAATTTTTTTTTTAAATTTTGATTAGTAAAATTATCTGATCAACTCTACGCAATATTAGACGTAGTTTCAACGATACAACGAGTCTATTGCAATCAATTGATGAAACTTTACTGACGGAAATTCATTGAAATCTTTTATGTTGAAGAGCAATAGAAGTTAGGTATAATTCGTAAACTGCAATTGATCGTTACATTAAGCACGAAAGCGATGACGTCCAATAATTAGCCACCTCAAAATATAACTCGCATTAAATAATCCATCTCGTCATTGTCTCTTCAATCGTTTTGGTTGAATAATTTTCATCAATGCACGCGGCAGATGTAAACAACTTTTCGTAGTAAAAATGATCAGCAAAAATTCAATTAGCGGAAAATTTTCATTTTGCATCTGTTTGTTTTGCTGAACTCCCATATTTGCGAATACTTAAACTTCGTGTTTGCTTTATGCGATAATCTATTCTCTTCTACATTATTTGCTTTTTTTGCTTTCAGTTATTTGAGGTACAAATAATTAAACGTGGTAAGCCTAAGAATAGTAAATTGTAGGACAATAAAAAAATTACGTTAATTTTACATTAGTAAATATCAGGGCCTAATAATTGTCAAAAGTTTCACAAATGTTTCATAAATGCCCTGGTAAATTATAATATGACGCCTAGAAATTACAAAACAAAAATTGACTGGACACTTCTCAATGTTCTCAATTAAATTTTTTATTCCGGTCCGCCTAAAAAACTACGTTATCGCTAGCCTCAACTACCATTTTTAATAGACTGAAATCGAAACTGTAAACCGTACAGAAAGTTCAACAAATCTTTTCAACCTTTATGGAAAATTTTAAAAATGGACAATCTAAGAATCTCGTCTGGAAACAGAAGTTCAAGTCATGTAGCGCTTGAAAGATTGTCTTAGTCATCAACTACTCAGCACAAATATGGAGATTATTTTCTTGTCGAAATATGGTGAAATTGTGATGATTTGATGTTTTTTTTTTTAAAGTTCACGTGGTTTAGTCATAAAAGCGTGCCAATCGAATATGCTAACCAATTTCGGTTTTATTCTACAACATTGAATGGTTCATGTTAATTAGACTATATTAATTTGACGAAATATCATCAACAATATACGGGAGGCTAGAGGTATACATACACCCTCAGAAGTTTTTCTTTGAATATTGCGCTTTTGGGTCCATTTAAAATGTAAAAATCATAAGTCACATAAGGTACTTGATTAAAAGGTAGTTAGATGTTCTCCGGGCTATAAGTCAGCCTTTGTCAATTAATAGAATAGTAAAATAAAGGGGTATCGATTGGACTAAGTGATAAGTGATAAGTCAACATAACAATGTCCAAGCAATCACGTAAATTACTTTCTTGTTAAAAGTAATGAATCAATTCCGTTGGGTGCAGCGAATAAAATGTTTATATTTTTAAGTTACGCTTATCTTTTGCTAATAATAGGTTGAGCCCATGGATTTTTTTTGTCATCTTAATGTATAACAGGTGACTTGAAAATGAAAAAGTCCAAAAAGGGAAACAAATATTTCACTTATCTGATTATCAAGAAATAATGAGCAATGTATCGTGGTCATTTTTGTGAAAAATGAAATGTTATTATAACACACGAAGTGAAAGATTTTACTTCAACGTGTTGAAAATACTTAGATCAATCGAAGTAAGAGATTCTTTAATTATCCTAATTATATGGTTGCCGTCTGTGAAAGATTGAGATTGTATTGAGATATATCCTAAATTTTTTTTATCCTTAAAACTTTCATCAACCCAGACAATGTTGGAAGGAAAAAGTATCACTTTGGTTTTAATAAACGAAAATTGAAATCAATAAATGGTGTGAGAATATTACAAAAAAATTCTCACCACTTGAAGCACTATTATTTTCAAAAGCATTTTTGAAATATAACTCGAATCAATTTAATTATCTGTTACAGTTCATTCACATTAATTCAGAACAGCAACGTTCGCCCAAATTCTAATGTTATCCTATCCTCACTCACTTTCAAAATATTGTTTTTTTATGGACGACATAAAATTTATTACAAGAAAATCTTCACTACTTTCATTGTCAATCAAATTTAAATAAATCCCATTTGGTGCTCTCACTGTACTTATATATCACTTGAAATCAAGTTTAGGTAGGGAAAACGTTTTGTTCTGCTTTGCGTTGTTCATGTGAAGACGTGATTCTTCTAACATATTGTCGCATATTGTAACTAACGCATATTTCTTGTCGAAGCGATCACTGTTAAATAATAATATAAAGACTTGCACTACACGTGTGTGTTATTGAAAATGCAATCAGATAATAATCTTGCATATTTAAAAAAAAAAACACTTTTTAGAGGGAACTGCAATTTTCAGTGATCTATTTGATGCGTGTGGTATTTTTGATATTTAGTTCAGTGTGTCATTTCAAATTAAAGTGATTGATTCAATATCAAGGTCATTTTTAGCATTTAAGGATTGAACTACTCACAATATATATTTTGTATTTAAGTTCAGCGAAATATTTTACTGAGTAATGCGTGTTGGATATTTATTATCGAGGAAAGAATATTGCTCACATTTTTACTCCTGCATCAAAATCATCTCAAATAAATGAAAAGACGAGTCTGTGATCTGGGTATTCGTATTATATTTCTTTTGTAAACGGCAGATAAGACTGAACCATAAGTACTGGCTAAAATGATTTTTTATAACTGAATATTGAAACTAATGAAGTAATAGATTTTGTGCCAGTTTCTTGACGATACCTCTCGATCAAAAGGCGTACGATATTCAATAAACTTTGCGAAAGGTAAAAAGCAAATTAAGTTAATCTGGTTGCGAACATTGTAATAGGAATGAAAGCTTCAACTTCACATGGTACATTTATTATCGCTACACATCCGATGTGCCTTTTGTTTACTTTTTGAAAACTATGAATAGCTTCGTTTTTACATTGGCTTGTATTCATCGCAGTCTTACCTTTCATTTGTGAACCTTCGCTGAATGAAGACCAATATTCTGTAATGAAATTTAAAACCTTCGAAATAGCACAATGGAATAGGTACACTCTTCATTCAACCATTTTTCGGTTGTTTCCATTTTCCTACATAAAAATCTTTAGTTTTTTGTGTCACAGATTCCTATTCGCAATTACATTTTTGTATGCAAACCAAGCGTTTCTGTTGTGTTTGGTGTAGTTATAGACTTACATCGAATGAGTGCTCGTAGCCATCAGCGGAATGGTATTCATTCACCACTTGCTCTCATTACCGGATTATAAGTGTATCAAGGGTCATAAATGTTTAGAGTATTAGAGTCAGGTATGTTTTGTTATTATGCCTGACTTAGACTCTGAGATTATATCTCTATAAACTTAACTTAACTTATGTTCATGTTTTTTGCTGCCATTACTGTACTTATTCTGCCACAATGTGTTTTCCATAACATCATACCAGTTACTGAAGACTTAGTCTCTATCAGCCAAATAAAACGTCAACAAAAAATGTTAAATCAAAGATTTATTTTGAAAAAAATGTTTAAAATATTTAGTGATTTTTCTACTTCTTTTATTTCAAATAAACACAAATTAAAAAGGAAAACAGAATAAAAAAAAGGAAAATGGAAGTTAAAAGTAAAACTATCAGTTAGAAAGTAATTGAAAATCAAAATAAAAAAAATTACTGAAATCAAAATACTTAATTGTTCCTAACCAAGTAAATCAAATTAAATCTAAACCAAATTACCAGGATCGTCGTGATTTATGTATCATACTAAAACTGAAAATTTGGAAACGTTGGAATGTAAAACCAATTTGAAAATGTATTCGCTTACGCCATCATCGTCCAATAAGAAGAAGTAAAATTTGTATTATTTTTTGTTGTTGAATGAAAACATAAATTCAGGCGTTAAATATAAACACAAAATACTGATATTCGTATTCAAGCAATTTTATCACGGAAACTCGTTTCGCTGTTGAGCAACATTTTATTCATCTTCTGATCGTATCTCTATTTATAACGGTGTGCAACGGTTAATTCGCCTTAAGATAGCCAAGATTATCACCGCTACGATTTTCGAAAAATGTTTTCAAATCGAAAATTCTGTATATAGCCCAGAAGAAAAGACCCAGCAACAAAAACTTCATAAATCGGTCCAAGCAGTACAGTCTGATGTGAGGAAATTTTAATAATGATTAATGATAATGATACAATGAAATGAAATGAAATGAATGATAAAATGTAAAGCCGAAAGCACACAAACCATTTTACATTGCTGAGATCGACAATTATGATGCGTTTTCCATTGTTTAACGTCTGATAAAAATCAGGTTACAATGGAAAACGCAGCGTTATTGTTTGATCTCAGCAAATTCAAAATTATTCATGTGTTTTCGGCCTAACGGTCTTTCTATATTTGAAAATAGTGCATTTCATGCGACAACGCATTTTACGAATGACAATTTTCGATTGATCGATTCATGAATGGATGCGATAAAAATTTAGGTTCGTTTTTCAATATTAAACATTTTTGCTTAATTTTGAATCTTCAATTTTTCTGGCATTTCCATGTTTGCCTAGTAAGAAGGCCACAACAATAACCTCTCGAGAATATTCAAAAACTTCATAGGCTGTTAATTAGTACCTCGCTATCCAATTTTTCCTTTGACCTAGCACAACGAAGCAGAAACAAGCGCAATCTGCGTCATAGACGTTTGTTTTGGTACACTGCTTGGTGATATGTACAAAAAACTATTGCGATAAGTATACAAGACTTCAACGCGCCGCCAAGAGTTAAAATCGGTCTACCCGATTGCTAATCAGCAGGGACCACATTTTTACTGATGACATGCTCAGGTGCACTGCCAACATCAACCGCAATCTAATTCCTTTAGAGCCAAGCAGCTTTCCTGATTTCCTTCGCCAAGTTCATTTTCTGCGTCACTGGAGACATTACCATCGGCAGCTTTCTGGCACTAAATGAAATTCACAAACTCAAAGAACAGCGAATGCATCAGAGGTAGGGACCGAACGATTTCTAAATTCTTATGAACCATTTTTTGCTTCCCCTACTTTTGGAAATGCCGGTTTTTTCGATGAAATGTTCGAACTTGGAGAACATTTCTCGTAAAAATTTTCGAATTGCCGGATGATATCAAAAATTGCATCGCATCCAAACATAAATCGAATGTGTCGTCTTGCCATTCAAAAAATTAATTTTCAAAATGACCAAATATGAAATAATGAAAACTTACACTCGAAGTTGCATTCGTGCTTTCGGTAATGAAGTTAATGGTTCTTTCAAACAATACTGTCGACCGCCCAACAGACTACGTTTCATGTATTCGAGCAAGTCAATTTCGTCCATGAGCACGGTGAAGCTGAAACTAAATGCATAAGAACATTAATTCGAGAAATAATACAACGTCACCGTACATCTCTAGATCCCTATCCGATAACTGTTTACCAACAGCATAAAATTGTTCGGTCCTGAAGTCCCATTTGCGAGTGGTAAAGAACTGAAGCAACTCCAAACCTTGACTGATTCGCGTTTGAATTCTGCACATACTGTTAAGGGAGAAGGAAATTGATTTTCTTATAGACTGGCGATTTCAACGGGTGGTAATCAATTACTCACAATCTCTTTTGACCGAAACACAGCATTAAAAAGTCAATCAAATAAGCTGGCAGCCAGTGATAGAAAATTAATTTGTATGTGTGAACAAACTTCGACGTTGTCATGTCGCCTATTTGGAACGGAGATTTTTTAATAAAGAAAACTTGCTTGCTAGTTTTACAGAAGTGACCTACCGTCAGGATACCACAGACCGGCTTCGAATGGGTATTTATAGCACAATTGCTTTCCTTCATCCAAGACGAATCGCCATGTAACTTTCTTACTTTCACAGCAAGTAATATTGAAAACTGGTACGTTTTTAGGTCTAAAGATTTGATCAAATTAAAAGATAAATAATTCGATCACAGATGTGAAACAACCAAACCTAGCAGTCTCAGTCCATGTTCCAATTCTCCAACCAATACAAATTAATGAGTTGATAGCTATATCAACTGGTATTACCTCTAAAATTCAAATTTTCTTGTTTAATTTATGACAATTTTGGGATTTTTTTGTCTCTTCACCTGAAAGATTATCCGGATCACAAAGCATAGAGCGAATTACACCTTTGCCTCCACCTGTACAACGTTATTAGGTTTCATTAACTCGTTATGTATTGTATGTATTGTATATCTCCCATTGATTTACACTTACCAACCATAACTCCAATCGGACCGTTCAAGCTGTCCACCCATCCTTGAACCGGCTCTTCCCATGATGGTGACACTGAAAATGATGCAAGACGCAGTATGAAACAAATATACGTTATTGCAACGAGCGTGTGCAGTGCAAATGAATCTGTTCTTTCCATAAATATTAAATTGATTTTGAGCAGAATTTATGGAGCAAGTGCTTCTGCTTCAGATGCGTGATACAAAAAAGTGATAATTTCAACATTTAAACTCATTTTTATAATAAAGAAAAAATTGCAGTTCTGAGACTTGTTTTGTGTTTTCACATTTATATCCAACAAGTGCCTATTGTTTTGCTTGTTGGTTAGTCAGCATATATACGCTAATTGTGATGTATATATACATATATGTACGTTAAGCTAGACAAAAATATTAGCCGTAGCTCTTGTTTTGTTTATTTGTTCAGTGTTGCAATACTACCAGAGTCGTAAAATTTTGAGAATACCATTTTTTGTTTTTTCGTTCGGGGTCGAATGAGCAAACGGTATTTTAAATGAGTAAAAAGAACCCCTGAAGGTGAAATGTGACGCAAATCCCTATGTTTTCACTTCTAAAGTGTCGAAGATCGGCAAAGGCAATGCATCAGAATGCAATCTTCGAAAAAAATTGCACTTTAAATGCCAGACTAATAGTAAAATAGAGTGGGAGCCATTGTAGCATTCGATAGACTTTCTTAAAAAAAATTTAATCGTAATCAAGAACCATATCATTTCTTTCAAGCTAACAGAACTTACAACCTCAACACTACTGTCCGAATTTTTTTTAATAGAAACTGTGTTGGTGAATCTTAGCCTGAAGCCTTGAATCTGGTCTAGTGATAAAATGCAATTATAAAGGTTAATGGCATTATGAACGGAAGACGTTGCTTCGACTGAAGACATAAATAAAGTTTCATTTATTACGCAATCAATTTAATTCACCGAATAATTTGCATATAAACATGTGAACCATCTGCATTTACCTAAGATGTTGGGAAATTATTCCACAGAGCACAGAATTAGTCGATTCCATATAAAAAAAAGATTTTTAATTATACTAATTTCATTAAATCCATGTGCTTCAAAGTAATAATCGTAAATTCATTCGTTTATTCGGATATTATTCTTATCGATTTTCTAAGCGTTATAAATAGAATGAAAACGATCTAACTTTTGGCCAATATTTACAAACTTAATTCAACATAATTGGTATTTAATAGCAAGCTTGAGCTGTTGAAAAATGCTTGCAAGGCAACAAACAATTAATTAGCATGGTAATAACAACTTAATTATATCAATAAGTGTTAATTACCTTAAATAACAGAAATTGAATTAAAAGATTTAGCGTTCGATATAACAATAAGTCGTAATAATTCTTTGATTTGCCGTGTGTGTCTCGATCAAAATCGGAAGCGTATTTTTGTGGTTTTAATAAAAAAAATAATTTTTCGTTCCGCATAAATGTCGGTGACCCGTAGAATGAAAAAACCGTTTAATTAAAACAATCTCAAAACCACAGAAGAGAGATTTTTTACTGTGGTAATTGGGCTAGAACAGGAATTCATTCATAAACATAAAGTAAGGTTGGGAAACGTTTGACGGACATGTCTTACTTTTTGTATACTGAAGGAAATATTCTACATGGTCAGCGTCTTGAAAACTGTTCAATGAAAGATATCGCCTGGCATTGATTGCAGCGACAAAAACTATATTGACCACTAGCTGAACTCGTCTTCGTTGAATGTAGATCTTATCAGCAATTTGATGGAAAGTTAGTCATATCACATCGCTTATTTGTATCTTCACTACCGCCTGCATCAGTTTTCTAAGGACTACATAATGTGAGTTTACAAAGCAAACCCTTCATTTATAACAAAATCAACTAAATCTGACGATCAAAATGTAAATATCACTTTTGACCAACTGCCTGGATATTGGCACGTTTTATGACCAAGATAAACCACTCTAGTTTATAAATTATCCATTCATGACTACCGGCTGTGTCTATGATTAACATTTTCTACGTGAGATTTATTCTCTCGCACGAATTTATATTTACGTAACGAGAAAAAAAGCTATGACAGTCGTACCTGGCAATTTGAAACGATGGATGTGCGGAAATTTCTAGTACCTGTTTGTGTTGACACTCAGCTTGGCATTAGGATTGAAGTTTCATAAGACAAACTGGCATTCACTGAGAACAGTTCAGTTAAAAAATAATATCAACTAACTCAACCGCACTCAACAGTAAATCCAACGAATGCAAACTTCCACATTGTAATAATAATTAGTGATTTCACAATTAAATCTGCGGATATTTTACTGCTCTCATGTACGCAATTTTGTTTAACGCATTGAGCGAAATTGTTAGACCTCCGTTCAATGCATCACAGTTCAATGATTCATTTTAATTGCTAATTATAAAAGAGACACAACGGCAGTCCTTGATAAAGACTATTCTAGCGGAATGGAAAACACCATCGATTTAACCCAAAATACAAGGTCTGTACGAATGGTACTCCTTTGGCAACAATATCGGATCGAGAGCTTTATTTATGGGAATGAATCGAGTGAATATATTTCATCATATCAAACGCTTTCTAGCCAGTCTGGTTATCTAATTTTATCTGATTGATTTTCAGCAAAATGGAAAACAGGTTTGTAGGCATTTGAGTGCAAAATAGATTACTGGCTAAGTTGTGACATGGTGGTGTTCAATGCACATTTTCTTTAAACGCAACTATGTAATAACCGTCTTGGTGTTCGTTGAACTCTCAATTTGAGCGAAAAAATAGAAAGAAATGTTAGGTAATATGAAAATATAATATGAAAACGTTTATCGTGTATCATAACTATGAAATATAGCCACGGTTTGTTGGTTGATACACGCATTTACAAATTAATTATGTTTGGCTACTCATAATTAAAACACCACAATTTATTGTGATAACAACAACATGGTGTTATGTGTACGCATGTAGTAACACCTCAAATAAATTTTTCTAATTTCAAAACCAATATTTGATGTTCGAGGAAAAGAGTTTCATTTTGTATAATGTAAGTTCGATATTTGAAATGATTACCGTACTAATTTACCGATGATTTACGATCCACCATTATTGAGTTACGTGAAATCTCGCATTTATTTTCACATAAAAAGCCTATAAAATTGGGACCTCAAGTTCATTATTTCTTCTTGACAAACTAAATGGCAAAGTCAATTAATTTAAAACTGGTGATTAGCGTTTCATCCGCTGCAATCAAATGTAATACTATCATGCTGGAACAAATTATACGAAAACTATTAAGTCTTCACAATAAAAATGATTTTTGAATAAAAATAGAAAAAAATGATTTTTTACTCTGTTGTGGTTGAAGACAATGCAATTAACTGACTTCTTGTAGATTTAATGACTTGAATCATTATTCATAAATCATTTGTTATGAACTCAGTTTGAGCACATTAAGCTTGAGTTGACCAATTAGTTTTATTAAAAAATTGTAAATAATTAGAATCGTTTTGCTGTATGCTTATCAAAATCGACAATAAATAATGTAAATGATATTTATTAGTCACGATGTACATGTTGTCACACGTCGAATTTCAAACTTCAAAGCTTTTAATATTTTATTAATTAATATTCAAGATTTTAAGAGTCGTGTCTCAGGAAACAATTCACATAAATCTTCAAAGAAAAAGTTTCAATATTGTTTCGAAGGTCAATCCTCGACAAGAAATAACCCTTCGAACAAAATTATGCAATAGACAAACAACGAAAGCGAAGACTAAGTGTTGAATTCACTCTTGACCTTTATTTTAAATCTTCCTAAAACAGAAAGCAAGTCGCCATAATAACGATTAAATCTGTTTCTTCGTTTGTTTATCGCTACCAATTTGGATAACAAATCTAGTACTTCCTTAGAACATTTCACTGTATAAGAGCTAAGAGAGTCTAAGATTAAAAAAACCGAGTCGAAATTGTATATTCAAAAAGAGCAAAAAGACTAAAAACTGATTTAACCTGAGGCTGAGTCGATAAAATCCAAATACCATCGAAGCCGAAAGAAATTGTCATGGCTTGCATATTCTTCGCCTCTCATTGTTAAATGCCACAGATTTTCTTTTCTTCAGAAAACAAGTGATTTGGGCAGTCATGAGTTCTTTTTTTGCTCACATTTCAACAAGATCTAGCTATGTGTGTGTCACTAAATATAAGTTGCAAACAATTGATGATGAGATCGCTTCAACCGTTAAAATCTGATAAGCAAACTGTTTTTTCCACACCCAAAAATATTCACCATAAAATGTTGTAAAGAAATAAAGAAAATGTTCGTAAAACTCATAAAAAGACATATGAACCCAGCTTGGAATAAAGTTGTTAAATTCACATTAATATTGCAGCCACCTTTGTATTATACGCTTTGTATATACATTTATGCATGTATTACGTATTCACATACACTGAATTAAATTGAAAAATATTAAACAATTTTGTGAATCAAATTGCGAAAAATATTAGAGATTAGACACACAACTTATGACAACTATAGGTCATGTTAATTGAAATTGAACGTATCGTATATACCTTTCGTATGATTATACGGAATAGTTATTTTCTTAACACATTCTAAAAGGTTAGCGAGTACGAGGTTTCCAGCACGATTCCGGATGCGAGTTCTAGAATCGAATTCGCTAAAAATACATTTAGCATAAGTGAGGAACAACGTTTTTCCTAAAGGACGGTGGAAATTTGCGACAAAGTCGAGATATTTCAACACTAGTTAGGAAAAGTTATTTAACCACTCACAGACGGAAAGCATATCTTCAGAATAGAATAGTTTTCAAATCTGTTTCATTTGATCTAATTACTTCCAACTGATTAACATAAAATCTTTTACTTTATTTGTTTAAACATCTATTTCGTTACATAAAAGGTCATGAGGTATAGGTGTATTAATTACAGATAACAAATTATATAGAGTCGTACATTCCATAAGCTGATAGAGCTGAACTCTTTTTGAAGCTCGTCGCTGCTATATTGAATAGTCGAATAGTCATTTTTTCACATGTTTTTACAATCATTTCACCTCAAAAAAATACTATCGTCACTCTTATTCAGCCTAATAGCATTGGGTTATGGAAATTTCAAGTTTCTCAATTATTCTACTTTAATATGAGATCGAAGGTAAAGCTGTAATTGAACACAAGTGAATAGAGTTTATTGACATTAAATTAAATGAAAACATTACAATGATGATTTATTAGTGGTGCACTGGCACAGCACATATTATGTTATTCAAATGAAAGCATTAATTTTAACTACTGCAACTGAATTATTATGCGAATTTTATGAACATTCTATGTCTCTATTGTGATATAGCTGATGTGTTAAAGCGCCATAAAATAGATTTATTTCTCTCGTCATATTTCAAAATGTAATGGGCTTGACCTCCTGCATTTTTATTTCCTTGGGTCGCAGAAATGCTGTAGTTTAAATATGAAGCGCATAATGAATGGAATATTGTTCAATGGTCTGTTCCTTGGTTCTTTTTTTTAAGTTATACACAAAGTAATTTAGATCGTTTCGACCTTCTTTAAATAACCAAAATTTATGGAAAAGACGTCATAGGTTTTATGTAATTTAGCAGGTGAAAGAAAAAACTTACAACACAGACCGGTATATTGTCTGATTTTTATTTTTAAAATTCAAGATTTAAACGTATAATGTAAGTATTAAACAGAACAAACAAAAACTCTGGAATCATATGAGTTGAATCCAAGCTTCAAGCAATATTCGACAACATGTTGACAATGTCGATTAAAAATTGATTTCATTGGTTTATTTTCACTTTCAATGCATTCCCTGAATTACTACGACTTTTAATTACACTTGAAACAGTTGTGATAAGCTCATATTTCTGCAAAGACTTTGCAAAACTCTTAATTGGCATACATGTTCGTCAACATCAGCTTACTTTACCTCCTTCAGCATCGTTAGTCATGTTTTGTATACACACATGTACATTGAACATTAACTAAGTATAGTTGAAATCGTTGCAAAAATAACATAATTCTTATTACACGATCAAAAAGTGAGTGGAACTTGAGATTATTGTAATAAATGCATACAGATCTGTGCATTTCTATGCGAGGAATTAGTCAGTCTGTGTGCAGAGATGCATTCTCGAAGTGTACATTGTGTAGGTAGTCCTCCTATATTAAAGGAAATATGAATGTATGCAGATGGTGAATGTAACGAACAAATTGTGCGAATGTAACACCAATGGTTATGGTATTTTGTATTATTTTGAGTTGTAATGCAATTTTTCATCATATAAAACGGGCGAACATTCAGCATCAGTTAAAACGAGTATAAATTCCATCGATGACGGCATTGAATACACTCAATTTAGGTGATGAGATGGCCGTTATTTAATCACTTAACTTTTCATAGACAGACTGTAAGTCTTTGCATTTTGCTGTACGACGTTAGGCAGAGCTCATTCTTTATTTTTGTCGACAATGTCGATAATAGATGATGTGGCATAGTGGTCTCAATTTCTTTTCTCGCCCGTCTGATAAGCCTCTTAAAATGAAAAATCAACTTACCAATAGATGGTCGTGCAATTGCAACCGGCATATTCGGCCACTCTCTCTGCACCAATATTTCTGCCAGTCTCTTTGAATAGGTGTATGTATTTGGATGTGGGGTCAATAAACCGGGCGTTATGTTGTCCAGTGCCTTGGCATCCATCCACTCGGCCATTCGCATTATATCGTCTGGGTTATGTGGACAGTCGTAAACTTTTTCGCGCATAACCTCTTGGTCACAATTACAAAATGCTGTCGACAAATGTACGAGAGCTTTCAGATTTTCAAATTTTTTACACAAATCGAGGACACGTTTCGTTCCAGTTGTATTCATGTCTATTGCGTCTTTCAAATTTGCTTCTAATTTCAATGTAGCTGCACAATGGAACACAATTGATACATCTCGGCAGACTCGGGTCATTTGTTCGCCACTCAGACCCAAACCTATACAAAAATTATGGTTTTCTTGTTAGCTGCGTACCTAGGCATACCACGATTTCGATGGTGCGATAAATGACAAATAATAATCACTTACAATCGAAAGTAACATCACCCTGCACCGGGACCAGTTTCTTTAACACTTCTGGTTTTTCGTCTTTGATTCGATTAAATATCTGAAAGAAATAATTTTTCAATTTACATATTCAAGTAGAAAGACCGTACAGAGTTATGTCAACTTCTCTACATAGATTTTCATCAAGACATTTTATTCGTCTGAAAAACGAATTGGCCTACATATAAATGCAATATTGCCATAACCAGTGACTAGTAGTAATAAACTACTTAATAAATTGCGTGATTTTCATACACAATTTTCTGTATTTTGAGGAATTTTAACATTTATATTATTCTGTCAGGAAATGTAGTCATATTATCTAACATTAATTCAAATTACAAGCAAAATGTATGAACTCCCCGAAAAAAGGTCAAAATTATTACAAACCGGCAAGCAAACGTTTAGCTCGATGCTGATTTACTTGATGTACCTCACTGGCAAACGGTTATTGTTTGTACTTGTCAAATAATTTGCGTGACTCGCAGTACAAAAAACTTAGAATATGTTTTTAACCTAACAGACAGAAACCTCCTCAGGTGCACAACTGAAAGCCGCAGTGAGAGTTGTTATTTTAGAAAGGATCGTATTGTTTCATTGTTAATATTAACTGCCCACATAAAACACCAGTCATGTGTTCCGATGCAAGACGATCTTGTAACAAAATGCAGCTAGTTTGGAGAAATCTGGTCAGACGGTGAACATTTATTTTACAATTCTGTTTTTTTTTTATAGAGAAAATGATCATCTAAAGTGTTAAAAATTTATAGTGCAATTTTCTAACAATTTGAAATTAATTTTGCGAAGATGATTAGGCTAAAAATTGCATTAAATGCAACATGAATTGAATTTCCATGGCTGTATATTTAATTTATACTCAAAACAAGAATTTGAATTACCGTTTACTGCCTGCCTCATGCGAAACTTGATCATTACAGAGCAATTTACCCCCTGCGAAAATGATTGATTATTATGTGGAACATTTTCTGTTCTTTTTCATGAATTTTTATGTAAAAGTCAACTACCGCAATTAAAACAGAATAGATGCTGTAGTTGCTACGTATATCATTAATTCGAAGGAAATTTTGTTATACTCGTAACACACCTGTGTATTTTTGAAAAACTTGCTTCGTTAACAGTTTTTCGCTTTCGGCTCGGAGGATATTATAGACTATACACTTATCATGTAATCAAACACTTTCGCAGCATTCAATGTAATTTACTGTTGAGGTACTGACGATTTTTCGATTAATCTTTTAGAAACAGCAAGTTAACAAAGTCAATAAATATGTCAACTAATTTTTGTAAAGTTATATCCTCTAGTGTTTGATATAAAATCTTGAACTTCCTAAGTTTTATCATTCATTTATACGAGAGAAACACTAGCCACTGTTCATCGATTATTACAGTCAAGTAAATAAGCTTCTGTGAAAAAACTAAATTATCCGTTTATTCGTTTATAGTCAGCCATTGAATAAAGACTAAGTTTTTATTACTGAGAATTACTGGGAATTTTAAACAGAAAATCGGTTGATTCATCTGTAAAGGTCAGCAAAACGGCGCATGATTAGCTTCACTTTTTGGAGCCGTTAAAATCTAATCTTTTGTATGATTCTATATTTGTATGAGATATTCTAGCTTCATATATATTTTGTGGCTTCATCTTTTCGTTTCCATGAACTTCGTAATACGTTGAGGAATCATCTAAAAATATTTTTATTGGCATCATTCTTATAAACTAACCTGTTTTCAAGCTTCATCAAATTTGGACGATTTTATGGCCATTAATAAAAAATACGAGCTTCTCGAGGCGTCTTTATCGTTTTTCCTATTTTCGATTATACATTCTAATGTCGTTAAATCACACGAATGTGGGTGCTAAATTGGAAATAACCAAAAGTTGCAATGTCTGCGACGATTTGTTTTGATATTTAAATCATCTAAATGTAGATGGTAAAGGTCACGGTGATGTGGAAAGTAAAATCTAATAAAACTGATATTTTCTGTCGCAGCTAAGGTCAATTGAAAGCTTAAGTGGAAGAAATTACCATAAATCTTTAAGTAAATAAATTCGTTGATTCGCACGCTGTTGACATAAACAATTATCAATAGTTACCGTTGTACTCGACATTTTACAACGTTTACTTATTGTATACGACTGTTAACCAAATTATGCAGACACCTTGACCAACCACAACGTCAACCAAATCGAAATACAATAACAAAATTTGTTTTATTTAAGTAAGAAATAAATATTTGCTCTTCCAATTCACTTTCATCGTAATCTGTTTTTGACCACCATTCGAGATCATAAAATATGTGACTAAAATTTATGTCTACAATATGTTGTTAAATAATCGAAATCAAGTTAAAGTAAAAGTGGTGCGCTAAACTGGTTTGATGTCTGTCTGGAAGGATAATGGTATGCGGTGAGTTCACCGGGATAAAAATGGTTATAAGTCGAATGCGAATCGAAAAAAGTGTTTGAATTGAAATACGGTTTACATTTAAAGCTTCTTTTAGGTTTTTTTTTTAAGAAATAAACATTTGGTTTCATTAGGCAGGCTATAGTGTACACGTACAGTTAGAGGCAGTGAAATTTCAGCACGAATTTGCTTCAGCTGTTTTTCAGCTGATCCAAACAATCAATCAAAACTTTTTATTAGTCTTTACCACCATCACATGCTCAAAATTTAACTGCCTCTTACTGTATACAAAACTGAATTAAAAATTTCAATTTCATACTATGGTCCATAATATAATTGATGTGACCAGAACACTGGATATACAAGTAATTCTTAAAAGGAAATACACGGATGGTATAGCAACCATAACCATATAGTTGGTCTGACATTTAAAAGAAATTAAGGTTGGTGTCGGTATCTTTTTTGAATGAAATTTTTCTTTTCATTCCTTTCCTGAATGTTAAGGGCATTTCGCTTCGAGTGCAATTGAACTCAATTTCTTTCTTGAATGTTAAGGGCATTTCACTTTAAATTCAATCAAAGATCCAACTACCTAATTACGTCTTGGATCGTAAAACTTTTTATATTTAACAATAATAAATCTGTCGTTAAAATAAGAAACCATAAATAAATAATGAGCTGCCTTTAATTGGAGCTCGTCAGAGGCGAAATTTATTGTGATGACTGAATATGTCAAAAAGTCAAGGTAGCAAACTTGAATTTAAAAAAAAATTGTTCAACGAAATTACAAAATGAGAAACTTTGAGCTAATGCAAAGCATGGTTAAATTATATCAAAGTGACTGCGACACATTTTACATTATTATAACATCTACGACTACACGATGTCTCATCTTATAAATCAACGAATATCAAAAATTCAAAATATCGTAAATCGCAACAGCTAGACCATACAAACTATCAATCTTATTATTATTGGTATAACGTTAAGCTTAACCACTGTTCGAAGTTATCTATCTCTTTTATGGTAATAGCCGAAAGAAGACGCACTTTCTGTCGTATTTCTTTATATTAAAATGACGTAATTTTCGAGTGTGTATAACATATAGCTGTTTCTAGCAGCATGTTATGTCCGTGCATGTATTTTTTGTATAAATATTTCTAAATTGGCATAATTAATCATATATTATTGGCTCACACGAATTAATTTGTAAAAATTCAACAAAGCGTACACTTTGCTTACGAAAACACTTGAAATGAAATAATACTCACCGGTAGCTTGAACATATCCTCTAATCGGGCTTCGGGAACTTTTCCTCGTTTGGGTCTCATAAGAATTAGTATTTCTTTCAATTCGGAACATGAATATAGCAGCTTTTCAATGAGAACCTGTCGAACAACCGAAATTATTTTATTTTTCGTTTTGCGGAAATAGAATAATTTTTCTGCTATACCTTTCCCATGAATCCTGTTCCGCCGGTTATAAAGATCGTTTGACCTTTATAAAACTCCTGGACAGGAGAGAGATTCATGCCTGTGTCGCTCATAATGAAGTTAGAAATCGTTCTCTGGAAACAGAAAAAATTGCAAGTTATTTGATGTTAAGTGTTAAAGAAATAGAGTAAATAATTGGATTAAACATTCTTGCAAAATGGAAAATATTTTGTTATAGAAATGTGATAGTGATCACGAATAAAAATGTAATCGAAATTATGTTGTTCAGCCTATTGTTATTAATAAATTATAAAATTGTAAAGTTTACAATGTAAACTGCAACTTTATATATGTAAAAGGAATTGAATTAAAAATAATAAAGAAAAAAATCATTATACAAATAGCTGATTCGTTTTTCGATTATTCCATACAATGTATGAAAACATATTGGTAATTGTTTGTAGTTTTTTTTTAGCTTGGATAATAATTGCAATAAAAGTGGTTTTGCTTTTTGAACATGAGCATTTTTCGCGAAAAAATATTTCCTATTTTTTTAGTCTAAGTTGAATTCTTTATGCAAATAATATTTCGAAAACGGTTTGTGTCAGGCCCGCACTGGCCATATATGAGTTGGCAAAGAACAAGTGCACTTTTCTGAATTCATTCAATTTGCTATATTGACGCCTTTCAGACGTGCCTTTTGACGCCTTTTGTTCACATCAACCGCTTTTTGCTATACGTTTCAAACGCGTTTCCCTGCATTTCACAAGATCGCCTTTCGGTAGCCAGTCCAATCCTGGTTTGTGTGTAGCTAAAAAAATTATCATTTTTTTAAATCCAAACTCTAATAGCTATTATTATATCATACAATTTTTTCCGTATATTCTTCTCAAATTTTTAAATAATTGATGTTAAAATGCTCCCATCATTTTTGATAGCAATTATCTGTTGAATTTTTTTTTAAAATATCTCTCTAAAGTGTGATGCTACTTAGTCACTAGTTTAACGTTACAGTCACATTCAGATGAGGTAAAAAATACAGCCAATATCCAAAATAATTTTAAATGTCTTCTTCGTCTTTTTTGTTGTGTACAATTTCATAATAAAATTTTGGGTATCGAGCAAAGACGATGATGTTGGGCTACGCAATGTTGTTTCTTATACTTATGACACGAAATTAATATTGGATAAGATATTAGGTACGATCGAACTCGTATGAACACCTTTTGACTCTGAAGAGTGTTATTTACGTTGCATAAGAGCTAGTGATATGAAGACGAAAGAAACTGCTGATGAATATGAATCTATACTTCAACTTATTGTTTTATCTCGTTAAAATTCTTGCTTTAACTTTGAACTGTAGATAGGTCATCACATCTCTAATTTATTTTGTAATTCATAATTATAATACCTAATTTGAGTAATCGTGTAACCAATAAAATTTAGCTATTATGATTCTTACAGCCACCTAAATTAACTTAGAAACTTTTTTCGGTTCGATGTGATTTGAAGTTTCTTCAACCCACAAATAGCTTCCACTTAATAAGAAATGACCTTGAAGTTTTAGTTTTGGTGAATATGGAATCAAGTTCATTAAAAACCAAAAATGTAGGTGTGGAACTTGTCGAAGCTTTAACAGCTGTTATCAATATAATTTTGTCATTTTGTTATATTTCACTTAGAAATCCTCGGTAGTTTCATATCGATCAGTTTTGATAACCCATTTCCAATAGTTTTACTTTTCCTAAAGTGTACATTATGCAATTTATTAAACCTTTTCGATTGCACAGATTAACAAATGAATGATTTATCACAAAATAAAAAAAGTTGACCAAAAAAAAACTGCTGAACATTTTTCAAAGATTCAGTGTGATAAATTTTGAACAGTCACGAAAAAAAGCCATTGGACAACTTCTTTACTGCAACAAAGTGTTGTAAAATTTTTGTTTATCATTATCATGATTTATGCGGTTCGCTTTCAATATGCATGGTTTTTATGAATAAAGATGCCTTTTACGTTTTCCTTTCTTTTTTACACAAAAAACGAACACAATGAATCTTATAAATGATTTTTATAATTTTTAAGGCAAAAAAAGGATAATCGGATTAAATGCTGACCTATCCAATTGATTTTTTTTTTCTATATTTCGATTATATAACATCAATTGTATCATTCTTTCCATTAACCGAGTATTTCGGAATTTTTCTATTTTAAAGCATACCTAACGAATATCACACCGACTTTCAATAAATATGTTACAATAGTGTACTCAATTTGTATTAATAATTTTGCGAGAAGATGGTCGATAAAATGTGTGAATTAATACTGGCAACATGTTTGATGACAAATTGTAATGCTGTATAGGACCACAGCACAGTGTAAATAGACGGTAGTTCGTGTCTATTGGGAAATACATTTTTTTTCGGTAATTGATGGCTTGTATAAAATCACGCACAGGTGAAAAAAGTACCATAAAATATTGCTTCCTGTCGATTTGAAGACTGATATTAGTATCTACTTGAAGTAAAACTACAACTTTTTGATCCAAAATTAAATTTTTTTTCTAAAAGTTTCTATCCAAATATTCGGAATGTAGACAGCAAAAAAAAGAGGAACGATTAATGATGTCAATTTTTTTATTATTATTAAATTAGGCATTTTCGAAGCTGGTTAAAATTTGATGAACGCGTACGATTATTTCCATATATTATACGGTTACATCAGTTGGATGTATAAAGTTGTGGGCTGACGATAAGGAGTCTTTAACGTCACTTTTTTTTAGTGTTCAATATTTTTCATTTGTACAAAAATTTTGAGTGGTATGAACTTGAAATGTCGCGGAACAAAAGAAAATAATTAATGGAATTTCCATAGAGTACGTCCGCTAGAAGTAAGAATTTCAAAAAAAAAACATTAAACGATTGCATGTTCATTTCAAAGGTTTCGTTCGAAGTCGAATTTTAAGCGTTAACGGACAGGTAGGCATCTATTATTGATATCATGGACTAAAAAAAGCGACAAGCTATGACATGTTGAAAAAAAAAAGTTAAAACGAAACTTATTCGATCAAATAAAGTTATAGACCCGATATTAACACTGATAAGTGGTGACATGCTGGCCGTTTGCAAATAATTATTTTTTTACCGGGGAAAGGAAAAAGGATATTCCAACATGAACGAGCTTTCGGCCGGAGAGAAGTGAGATGGAATGTCCTATTTTCTCCAGAGCAGAATACATAATTTTTATGTGTGTTGGCTGTGAACCCATTTTTATCCACGAAACAAAAACATGGAAAAAGAAAATTGTAGAATCAAATAATTAAGAGAATTAGACCACTAACTCATCAGTAATAGGAAAATGTTCATTTAGGTATCCTGAGTCAGATTTATAATGCATAATGTACTGTTAGTCTGAATATTATGAATGGATTAAAGAAGATATTTTCTGTGAAAACTGAGTTCTAAAACCTCTCCCCATTTACATTTTAAGTCAATTAATTCGTTCTACCAGAACATTTTGAATCCAGTCATCTCTAAAACGAATTTTATTAAATCCAAAATCGTGTTTTAATATCTCCAAAAATGTTGTCCATTCCATTTCAAAAATATTTGAAACCACACGTGTGATTCTTTTTATCTACCGCAGTATCTCCTTCTTGAATTTTTAATCTTAGATTTTGCATTAATTAATATTTTCTTAGTCAATAGACTATTCTTTTGCCGTCGCGTTGCCGTTTATGTTCACATTGATTAAGTTATATTTCCCATACTAGGAAATGCAAATTTGTCAAGGAAATGAACTGTATCCAAGGGAAATATTATAGCATCTTCAAGGTGCATCTCTTAATAAACTTAGTGGAGTTTCCCATCTCAGACCAATATCGACCAAAATACTCTGTATATAGCATAGCACTATACATAATAAAACATGTCCATAATGAAACGCTCCTCATATTTGAATGAGTTTTTTTTTATTTGATCCGTCGAAAGTAAGAAATGATTGGGTGTATGCAAATAAGTAGGTGCATTGGTGAATTGAACCGTATGTTAAGCAATTAATCATCATATTTGTATCAATCCACTTTATTGAAAGAGGTCGAATTAAACTTCATGATTTAATGTAAAATTATTTTATAGTCGGCATAGACCATCTTCCCTAATTGGCAATCTATTTGTTAAACAAGTTTACTCGGACTTTTTTTCGACTTTAAACTCTATTCATTTTCATCCTACTAATATTTCATAATGTTGAGCCTATTTAAGATTTTATAATCTTTTAACATAGAGCAACATTTCCAATCAATACATCTTTAATCAGTCAACATAAAACTTGAAAATGTTACATCCAACACGCAATCCAAAATTTAAAGTTTTATTGGCCATAAAAAATTTATAATTTTTTCTCCTTTGATTAATTCGTTTTTTTGTTAATTTAAGCACACGACAATGGCATATAGCACAGTCCGTTTGATGTAAATGTTGATCAAAAAAATAAATTAAATAAATTTCATTAAAAAAACGAAGAAAAAATCTTACACGAAACAATTACATTCGTAATTGTTTTGTCGAATTTCTTTTTAAGATCAAGTTTATTTTGTTTGTATTTATCGTTACTTACATGGTCTTGAAGAACTTCACAATACTAAGTCGACTATAACGATAATACAAGAAGCACTTTGATCCGAAAGAGTGAAAACAGCAGTTTTATTTTTGTCGTTTTATATATTGTTTATTGTTAAAATTCACATTCACCTGGTTTGAAATAATAAAGTTTTTCTTTTATTATAGTGAAATTTGAAACTCTTTTTTTTGTTAATCGTTTAAATTGCAACAAATGCAAACTGATTTGTCTCAAACTCTTATACTGAACTCATTAATCGATTGAATAACTTTATTCATTTAACTGGATTTCAATTTCCATAAAAATAAATTTTTATAAATTTTAGATAAAAGCAAAAGTGTGGTTTTTAAGAAGCCAAAGATATAATACAAAAATAAACAATCTAGTCTTCGCGTTGTGTAAACCGCAACTGAGGTATAAACAATACTTTCGGATGTATTTGAAAATTCGCTTTTTATTGCCCCACTGCCTTACCTACGGCCGTATTTACCTCCGCTTAAACAGAGAGTCGCCAAACCACAATAATATTGCATGGATATATACACTCTATACTCAACTCTATAAGATATTACCGGATTACCTGCTGCTACTCAATTTCTTGGAGTAAGTTTTTTGTGCAGACCATTTTCCTTGCAAAATGTTTTTTTTCTGATTCTTTTTTCTTTGTGGTACAATATTAATGCCTTAACACGTTGCACCGTGTTTTTGTTATTACCTTTATTTAATTTCTCCCGTGCATTTGCAATACAATTTTTGGTTCAACACCTTTTGCCGAAAATGCAGCGATCCGTTGTTGCTTTTTGTTTTATCCATATGAACAAATCAATCAATAATTTATTCTTGTTTATATAAGCTTCAGACATCAGTCATAACCTTAACTCAAAAATGGTTTACTGGCATTTTATGGATTATACCAACTGGTTGGATGAAAGATTGCGTAAGCAAGACAATTTTTTTTTATGCAGCGTGCAATTAAATTCACAATCAACTGCACAAACTCACACATTTCTTATTTCGTTATAAAGAGTGTAAAAAAAAATCGATTTCATTCAAACTAGTTTCTATTTGAATCTACGCGTACTTTTTGCTTTTGATTCTGCATTTCACAAAAATTGCGATTAAATCAAATCGATAAAATTTAAAAATAATAAACCGATGCAATTCATTCATGCCCTGTAAAATTGCATATCAATAGACTACGCCAAAATGATTTTTTTTCTCAATTTTTTTACATAAAGCTGCTAAAAATTGAAAATAAAGATACCCGTGTCTCGTCTTTTGACGAAAAAACTTGAAACCGGAAAGATTTTTCACTTTATAAATTCCTGAAATATGTGATTTGCGCCATTTTCCACCCAAATTCCACATAAGGTCTTAAGTTTGCCACTTTGCAATTACAGTAGTATGAGTAGTATTGTTCACTCAGTTCATCCAGTTTTGACTGATTCACTGAATTTTGTTTTGATGAAATGTCAAATCGGGACAGTAAATTTTAAATCTCAAACAAGTTTGTGTCGAAATTTTGGAGTATTTCGCGTAAAACAAAGTGATTCAGTTTAAATTTCGCACAGAAAATAGTTCCGAGTGTGCTCATGCTAGTGTCTTAAACAGAATTTAGGACAAATTCTCCGAAATACTTTTAAAGACAAACAATGGTGGGTGTTGTGAAAATCTCATTTTTAAAAGTAATTTGGTGTGAATTGTGCCATTCAGTGTTCAATTCCTTAATTTTATGTGCCTAGAAATTGCCTGCAATACGTTTCGTGCTAATTCAGTCGGTAAAATGTGAAGAAAACATACAAAAATATGTTGCCATTCAGGTAAACAAAATTCTTGACATGTCTGTTGTGAAGATAGTCGTAAGTGACACCACAAAACTGAATTTTTTTTGTCCGTTAATTTAAAAAATGATTTTTTTGGCGGAAATGCTTTTATTTGAATGTGTGCATGATTCCGGTAAAATAAAATAGTGATAAAGTCACCACTATTGATGACCTTTAAAATGGCATCATTGGTTAAATATGATTGGCATAGTCTATTCTTGTATAATCTTGTATATTTACGTATAGAATGCTTCAAGTATTTTTTGGAAGGTATAGTTAGTGCATTTTTTGTATTAATTAATCACACACCAGAAATATTTCAATGGTAAATTAATAAGAACGTCCATACGGTTTCTATTGCATAATATTGGTTGGCTTTTTGATCATTTGTTGGTATGGCGTACGATTTATGGTCTTCTATGAGATCATCTGTTATCGACAGTAACGACCATTCTTTCTTTACATAGCAAAATGTATGGTAAAATTAATGAAGTAAGAGATTTACCAAACACTTGAAAAAATTACTAAGGGAAATTTGAGAATTCTTAGCAATTTTTAAAAGTTTTAAAAGTTAACATGTGGAGAAAAGTGAAATTCGACATATTTTCTGATTCAGGAGTTGTTGTGGTTTGTAATTGATGTCGCATGAATTTCGTCGAACAAATGAAAATCTAGATCTATATATTCTGAAATACTAAAATATAATCTAGATTTTAATTTAAGCGAAACGTGTGGAATCATTTACAAATCACAACACATCTCAAATCAGAGAAAGCAAAGGATTTTAAGTATTCTGATAAATTTTTGAGAATGGTTTAGAATTTAAATTCGAAATAATAAGCCCTGCATTAGATCGAAAAAAGGTTGCTGTAAAAATTAGAACCGCGAACAAGGAGGTGGTTTCACATATATGTATACATCTATTCCTACCAAAAAAAGAGAACACTACACGAAGGATCGCAGACGGGAATATATGACAATAAACCTATGATAGAAGCACGACAGAGTAAAGTTAAAGGTTTATTTTACTCTGCCGTGATAGAAGGATATGATGCCATTTGGTACTTGACGTTTACCGACATCGAAATACGAATTCACCCCATTTTTCAATCACTTTGCTCACATTATTTATATGAAAAATTAGGAGTCTCGGTTAACGGTTGGTTCTAAGTTATTCTAGCGCTTAAGTATAGCAATAGAAAGGGACAACGCTTCACCAATAAATGGATCGATATTATGAAATCACCGGAACACGAAAACGAGTTTGACATGTGTGACATGGTAGATTTTTATCATTAAATAAGTCTTCTTTTTCGTATGTTTATTGTACATTTATAAGCTGAATAAAAGAATCAACTTTATGTTAAGAGAATATTCGCACTAACGCACATTTTTAGTAGGTTTTTTTACGATCGTGGATTCATTCACATTGGTCGAAACTTTATAGTATCCTGATGAATAACCTGAACGATTAATTTTGCTTTTGATTTGCATAGTTGAATCTTCTTTCAACTCTAAATCTTTGATCAAAACTTGTTGTTTTATTCAAGTTTTTGGTAAATACATTGTGCTACGTATTTTAATGGATACTTTTCAATCATTATTTAAGATTATGATGTTATGATGCATTAAAACAAGAAATTTATTGGTGACTTCGGTGTCACAATAAGTTAAAAAAAAAATCAATTTTATGACGCGACATTGCTGTATAATAGTTGTATGAGCGCGTCATCGTTGAAAGGAGAATGCATTCTGAGAAATTATTAGTATACCTCGCAAATCGAATAAAATAATTTTGTGATTGACCATTTTGATCATTCCAATGGGACTTTCTACATGAAGCAGATGCGAATTTTCTAGTCTATAGTCTAGATTTCGTGAAGATGATTTTCCATTATTTTCTAATGTTTTCGAAAGTTGTAAACTTGTAAAGGAATGGCAGGTTCAAACTTGAAATTTTCATAGAATGAAAAATCGCGAGGGCTTAAGACTGTTAAGATAATACTGCGATTATTGGTACCCATTTTCAATACAACTTATGAAAATTTGCAGATTCAAGAGGAAAATTGGGAGTCTGGGTTAATAATTGCTTCAAAAAAGATCATTATAGCAATTCAGGATCGAATAGGATATTTTAAAAATTTCCCGCCACTTCACCACCCTTTTTAAATTATCCAGTGCAAAGGTCATTTTGACGACTTTTTGTGAGTAGACTATCGAAGCTACCATATGTCAAAATACACGTCAAATGAAAGAGGAAAGTCTAATGTTATATTTGAATCCGTTGGGATCAAAAGAAGGTCTATTCCATCTGTCAAAGTGACGTTTTAAACGTCAAACATTAGAAACTATGTAAAACTGTCTGTAATTTCGTTAATTTTTCCTCATTTTCTTAAAAATACAGTTAGTGAAAAACAATTTAAGAAAAATCAACGAAATTACTGATTACTTAAAAGATTTCTTATGTTTGACGTTTAAAACGTCACTTTGACGGATAATATAGACCTACTTTTGATCCCAACGGACTCATTTAACATCTTAGGATTTTCCAAATTTTCCAATTAAATTTTGATTTTCCGACTTTTCTTCAAATGTTATTTTTAAATTTAAGGCAAAAGTTAATAGTATGTTGTGTTACAAGTATTGTAATGTTGATTTTTTCAGCACTAGACCCAAGTTTTCCTTACGAGCGTAGCGAGTAAGGAAAATTGGGTCGTGTGCTGAAAAAATCTCATTACAATACGTGTAACACATCATGCTTTGTGCCAACCGAGAATTGAAATAGACAAATGCACAAAAATTCAGAATTTTCATTGTAAACAATCACTCTTCGAATTTGATCGATCACGTTGCTTTGCATTTTTTTAAAACGAATGCTGTAATAACTCATACGAATTTCATTTCAACACTGGTTTGAGTGTTGTAATAAGCCATGAAAACGGGTGTTGTAATTTTGGACATTTCAATCTAGTTATCGATATTGAAATCCGTCGTATTTCAATTCTCGGTGGCACAAAATATTTTAGTGCCACCGAGAATTGAAATACGACTCTTTTCAGCACTCATTTTAGTGTTGTAAAGTGACTTCTTTCAGCACCCGTTTGATGTGATATTACAACACTCAAAGCAGTGTTGATATGGAATTTGTATGAGTTGTTACAGCATTCGTTTGAGAAAATGCAAAGCAATGTGATCGATCAAATTTGAAGAGTTATTGTTGTTTACAATGAAAATTATGATTTTTTGTGCTCTTGTCTATTTCAATTCTCGGTTGGCACAAAGCATGATGTGTTACACGTATTGTAATGAGATTTTTTCAGCACACGGCCAAGGAAAACTTGGGTCTAGTGCTGAAAAAATCAACATTACAATACTTGTAACACAACATACTATTATACATACGCGCATGTTCGGATGTCAAAATTACTTAACTAGAAGTTTAATTCAAAAATTACACTTCAGGTCTATGTTGTTGCCTCGTTTTCGCTTATGTGATAAAATAGAGTACACACTTGTCACTATCAGTCTCGGCAAGCCTCAACTTCTTCGTGACAAGTGTGTAATATTTAACTTTTCTCCTAAAAATGAAATTTATTTCTGGATTGTTGGTTTACGTAATTTTCCTCGACCTCTGAAGAAACCTTCTTTTGATTTTTCAGTGAAATTAGCATTTTCGTCGTATTCTCTAGAAACTCACTGTTTAGTTTTTCGATAATATCTTCCGAACCATATGACCGATTGACTTTATGCTAGGCGTCATTACTTTTTCCAACCTTTCAGGGAATTTTTTTTACCAAAGTCGGTTCAGTAGTTTTGCCCTTTAGCAACGCATTTCAAGCATGAGTGCGGTACTTTAAATAGGGTACTGAAACTAGACAGTGTGTCATACAACTGTGAAAAACAGTTTCAAAGTGTGTTGCCTTTAGTGATGAAAAATATTAAAAATGAACCATCGCACCTTGGAATAGAATTTTTATTGTAAGGTGGATGACTGACATAACTGATATTAACTGATGAAATAACGTTCTGCCAAATGTTCAATGCTTGTAGAAATTCAAAAGTTGTAACTATTTTTCAGTCGTATAAATTCGGCATGTTTATTCAACTTCAACCCGTATTCAACGAAATCGATTTTTTTATACCATCTGAACGAAACGTTACATCTGGTACGACTACATGGTTAAACGTCAAAACAATTCGTAAAAAACACACGAGTGCAGACCAAAAGAACGTAATTTTTATTGGCAAATTAGTGGCCTACAACTTACTAACATTTGTGTTAGATAACATCCTTCATCGTTTAGTGCATTGAGATGAAATGCCATTATCAAGTTCTAGAAGTCGATGTCGATGCAGATGACTCTCAAATTAAAGCATCCTACAGACGACTGGCCTTACGATGGCATCCGGATAAGAATATCGAAAACGCTGATGAGGCCAAGGAGAAATTCCAGTTAATTCAGCAAGCCTATGAAGTATTGTCAGATAGTCATGAAAGAGCATGGTGAGTGGCTTAATCGATCTGTTTCCTATTATGCGGTTAACTATTTTGCTTGTAGGTACGATCGTCATAAAGACCAGATCTTAAAAGGTTCACAATCGAATTACGAGGACGAATCATTGGATGTCTATCAGTATTTTAGTGCTTCTTGCTATAAAGGATTCGGTGACGATGAAGGTGGATTCTATCATGTCTACTCCGACATATTTCACCAAATTGCTACCGAAGATCTAGAGTTCATGGATGACGAAGACGATTTCGACCGGATACCTAAGTTTGGCAACTCAACCAGCGACTACGAAACAGTGGTCGGTAAATTTTACGGTTATTGGCAAAGTTATAGCACCAAGAAAACCTATTCATGGCTTTGTCCACATAATATCAACGAAATTCGTGATCGTCGGATTTTAAGAGAAATCGAGAAGGAGACAAAGAAATTGGCTCAGAAGGCGCGTAAAGACAGAAACGAAGAGGTGCGTGCCTTGGTTGGTTTTGTGAGGAAACGTGACAAGCGTGTTCAGCAGTACAAACTAGTTTTGGAAGAAAAGGCGGAACAAAATCGACTGAAACAGAACCAGAAACGATTGGAACAGATCAAGAAGAATCGATTGGAAGTGGAAAACATGGCAAAATCATCAGTCTTTCAAGTTGATGGCTACGAGGAAATGCTTCGACAAATGGAAAAAACTTATGCGAGCTCGGATGATGAAGAATACGATGAGAGTGGCGACAGTGATGTAGACGACGTGGTTGATGCTGCAGAAGAGTTGGAATTGAATGGCGAAACTGCGGAGGAGGAATATATCGATCATTTATATTGCGTTGCGTGCAACAAATCTTTCAAAAATGAATCTTCCTTTAAAAATCACGAGACCTCGAAAAAACATCTCAGTAACATCGAACGACTGAAAAGGGAAATGTTAGAAGAAGATGCAAATTACAAATTAAATGAGAGCTTTGAAGAAAACGCTAACACAAATGACTCACACGGTAGCGATGACGTACATACTGTTGAAGCGGTAAGAAGGTCGAAAAAGTCAAAGAAGAAAAATCGTTCCGTAGTGCAAAAGGAAGCGGATTCAGACATTGAGGAAATTGAAAATGTAGCTGAACACATTAATGCGGACAACTCAAACGAGAGCGACGACGTACATAGGGTAGAACCGATAAAGAAGTCCAAGAAATCAAAGAAGAAAAATCGTCCCGTAGTGGCATCGGTACCGGAGCCAGAAGCCGACGAAATCGAAAATGTAGTTGAACCACAAAATGATGACGAGAAGAGTGAAACGATAGAAAAACCTAGAAAGTCGGCAAAAGCAAAACGATTAAAGAGGAGTGAGCAAGCAAACAACGCGGTACAAGTGACTGAGTTCAAGGAAGACATTGATACGGCACACGTCTGTGTCACATGCAAGTCCAATTTCGATTCGAAAAATAAATTATTTGCTCACCTTAAGAAAACCAATCATGGAGTGTACATACCGAAGGAAACCGCAGCACCAGTGACAGTCAGTGCAAAAAAAGGCAAGCGCAAGTGATCTATATATTTATTTGATCTCGTAATGTGGCTAATGTAGAAATTCTTACAAAAAATATCAGTTTTTTCTCGGTAACCACTTTGTGGATACAGGTTTTTTTTCCTAAAAGATCTTTGGACTTTAATTATGTACAACTGCTGCCTATTATAACTGAACGCAGTTTCATCAAATGCTTAAAAGTTACTTTAAAAGAAATTGTTAGTCGTGCGTATAATGTAACTGGATTCGAAGCAAATTAAACTCGGCTGTTGTTTTGGATAATTTGCCTCGTTTTTTAACAACAAACTTTACTCCACTGAAGAAATCATTGTTAATTGTTAGAGAAATGAACATTTGACCTTTCTATTCATTCTATATCTATACTCTGTGGAGCGTTTTTGATTGTCTGGGTAAATATTAGGAATACTTGGACGGTATTACTTGACCGTGTGATGTAAAGGCGGAATGTGAAGTAAGATTATATAAGTACCTTGTTGGATCTACTGATTAGGGCGCAAAAAAATCCATTTTTAAATCGAGTGACTTCGGTGACTTCTTATTAAGAACACATTGGGGACTCAGATGTCTACGTTTACAAATGGTTCTGGCACCATTAACTATTACGTTCATCGCTAGAAGTCTGAAGATATTGCAACCACTAGCCTTATACAAACGGCAAGCACATCATCTGCTAGTTCATTTGTTTAGTTCTCCCGTATTGGAGTCTAGATCTAGAGAATGATATAAAATTAATATTCACAAACATTTTACGTAGTTGTATGCAAAGCAGCTGATTAAGACAAGCCGCTTCTAATTAATGGTTTTAGTCGTTGCCTATAAGTACATATTCTATCCTAAATTAGATCCAAATTTCTAATGCAAATTGTACAAAATTTTTACACACAATTATTGGTTGATTGATATGACACATTTTACCTGAGATTAAATGTCTAGTTATCATTACAATCGCGTCAACCACTTTTCTGCTTATATACAAATAGTAGAACTAAACAGGACAAAACAACACTAAAACTAAGGTACACAGACAAGACGCTCGCCGCTCTCAATGCGACGCTTTACATTACTGTGCATATTGGATGTTTCAGCCTTTAAACTAATTCCTGCACAGATGAAGCATAACACTATTCCGACGACAGCACAGTACAATGACCAACCTAAAATATTGATCAATAATTGTCTGTGTTACAGGCAACGTTGCATTGAAAAGTCTTACCTATTGAACATTCGGACGGATAAAATGCTTCAGAATCTGCGCCACACATTCGAATCACCCTCTTCGCTCCCCATCCTATCGGATGTAGGAATACTGCTATCATCACTGATATTCCTGAAATGCATCGAAATGAATAAGTCATTTGAATTCCATTATTTCGTGTATGGTAAGTACATACCACTAACGACCTGTGCCGATCCGGCCATGTTATGTATACTTTTACCGAATAGTGATTGGCGACAACACGTCAGTAGTGTCAGGAGTACTGTGGCAGTTAAAATGAAAAATCCCAACGATATGAAAAACATCGAAGCTTTCCAAGGTATTGGATAGACTTCGTTGTCGGTGGCAAAACCATCTAAATCAAAAGGCCCACAATGGTATCGTGTCTTTTCCATTATTTTGCATCTAAAAGAATGTATTTTTTAAATTAGGAAAATGTAAAAAATAGAAATTGAAATGAATAATCAAACCGTGTGTATATTCCAACGGATGGATATCGATGAGCGGTGAAATTTGTTTCAATTGTAAATCGTTCGGGACCGATTAACCACTTCGGAGAGACAATGGCTGATAGTATTACCATATCGGCTATTAAACTTAAGATGAACCATGTAAGGCTTCCACTTGTTATAATTATATAACACATGATGGGAATTAAGTTTAACGCTGCGGAGTTAATTGGATAATTGCATTAGAATCTACATATTATTTAATGCATTTAATTTCATTAACTACTGCACCGAAAGTCTCTTATTTAGAAAGAAATAATTTGATGTAGAGGAAGAAGAACAAATTTATAACGAGTCAAATTTCAGATATAATTGGTACATAATAATCACCTTTAGCTACTAGGAAAAATATTTCCTCAAATTATTTTCTCGAATTTTGATTGGGTATTTTACTCAATCCTACACAATTTAAGATATATTTATGGCGTACATGTTTTATCGATCGCTATACACTTTTCATATAATTTCAAGACAAATAGGGTTGGGGCAAAGTGATATGGAATAAGAAAACACAAGCACTACCTCATCCTATATTTACGCCTTCAGCAAATAATCTGCTTTACATAACACGGAATTCAAATGATCAGTCACGTCTTTTGTTTTCTAACTTCGGCATCAACTCAGATCAGAAAAATTCACATGATCTGTACGTTTCAGCTTTCTATATAACAACTCTTGTTACATGATAAAATGAAAATCATTTATCCTGTTACACACAGCAAGCATATGACCAGCATTATTATCGGGTATATTTACTTCAGTCGATCAAAGTATTTTTAATCTATTGATTTCAAATCTTGTACTTCAATTTTTTTAACATGCATTTTATGCACTATATTAAGGACGATATTACTCAGAGCTTGTCAAAAAATTGTTACGCAGCGACCATTCAGAGAGAGAAAAAAAATAGAAAGAGAGACTTCTCTTACGAATCATCTCCGCTATATGCGACACAAATTTTCGGAACAATTTTCGGAGTTAATTTTTTGTACATATTCAGGAATATAATGCGTCCCCTAAGCCGACATTCGTTCTCCAAATTCTTCGATATTAGTGATGGATGTATACACAGAGACTTGAGTTATATTTCCCTTTTTCTGACCAATGATTACGTAACTATAACTACTAGTGATAAAAATGTAAAAAGTGGAGTTTACGTGTGAATTTTGTTGAGCCGAGCCAAAGCCACGGCCAATAATTACACGACCTGGCTATGTATTTTTATCCCATGTTATCAAAGCAGCTCAGCCTTACACACACATGAACTACAAAACAAGAAATACTTTACAGTCCTAGAGTTGTAAAATGTAAAGTATAAATGGAAAATCATGACTCCACTGCAGGAGATGTGTACAATAGCTATATATTTTCTTGAAAGCAAAAATTAATTTCCCTATTTGCATACCGATTTTCGCACCGTAGGGGGCAAGAAAACGAATATTTGCATGTTGTCAACAAACACTATAATGGAGGGGTCCATTTTCAATCATTCGTGCCGTTACTATGAAAAATATTCCGATTTCAACAACATACCGCACAAAGTTAGTCATTCATTAAATGTTTGCTTACTCATTTTCCCAGAGTTCACACATTGCATAAACATCAAAAAAAAAAATCTATTTTCCTATGCTTTGTTACAACTGTAGGCAATTTTTTGTTTGTTTTTATTTCGAAACACTATATTCCCCTCATTTCATTCATTATATTCCCTACACATAAAACATTAACTTGACTCGATGCAAGTTTATATTTATTCGAATCATTGTCAATGATGGGGTGAATAACATCTATTTGTGCTAGATCTCTTTTCGGTGAAAAAAAGCAACAAACTTTATTGATAAACTCATAATTCAAACACATCATTTCGGTTTCCATAATGAAAGTGAACTTGTGTGTCGGTCATTGATTTGATTATGAAATTTTATTATGAGAAAACACTCCTTCGTTAATTGGATTTGTTTAATTAAAAAAGAGCACGATGTTATTATTTATTGCATGTGAGTAATAGTTATGTCTTCAATGAATTGATTACATCTTTTCTTTGATCCATAGTGACAAACATATCTAGAGTTAAAGTACCCATTCAGACCTTATAATCTGATCAACTTACACTCACAGTATTTTTTTTACGATATATCCAAAAATGCTTAACTAGACCAGTGATCCATTCAACAATGCAATTGACACTTTTTATTTCAAATATCAACAGACAATGAACTTTTCTTTGAACTGTTTTCATTCAATGTAGAATCGTTAACATAAAGTAATCAATGAAAATTCCGATCACCGATCCAACAAGCAAAAAAGTTCAATATAAAAAAATTGTTGAACAATTTCAAACTCGACACGATATTATGTATTCTTTGTGCTCGTTCAACCGTTCACGCGTTTAATAAGAAAAATATAAAATAAATTCTATTTTTTGTCTGGCGAACCGTCATCGACACACCCTGCCCTAGCACTGTTTTATGATTCTCCAACTCTGGATTGTTAATGCGGACTATGTGTTTGGTGAGTGTTAAGTGTGTGTCTCACATGCGGAGAATTTTTTTTTCCTTTTCGCTTTTTGGCGATGTGCATACACAAATACAGGCTTAGAATTTTACGTAGAATATTCTTTTTGGTAAAACAGATGTGATCGTTGTACAAGATATGAATTTGATATACATTGGAGAAGGAAGATAAAAATTTGAATTAAAATATTGAAACTTCAGTAATCATAGTTTTTGATCACGATGATGAGTTGTTATTTCCATTAGTTCTATTTTTAATTAAAATAATTTACACACAAGCGGTACTAGTAATAAACGTGACCAATCATGTATAAACGTGCTATCAACAACGACGACAACAGGAATGAGCTACAGGCTCTAGCTAGTGGTCTCTTATATATCGAAATGTAGGATAAAAATAATGAAGTAATAGATTTATATCTTTAAAAGGTTAGGACAAGGTATAAGGACTATATTATAAGCACCTTCGATTGATTTGATACCTCGCTTTCAATCTGCTGATTCAAAGCACCTAGCAGGGTAATAGAGATTTTTTGGTGTCAAATAAAGTAGTTTTTAGTACGAGTTGCCATTTACATTATATTAGACAGGAGTCGCCGTGAGATGCCGTATTGGAGGCAAATTTGAAAACGAAAAAGTGGAAAAAGTGGGCGAAGGGTTTTCATTTAACTTTTATTGAAGAATTTACATTCAGTTACGTAATTTAGTTATTTGTATGCAGACGGCTAACGTGATGTTAGATTATTTGTTAAAATAATGTACATTTCAGTGATCATATTTTCATTGAAAGAACGTTCGTGCCTATTTTTCGAATATATCTTGGCTCTTACCGCATTTTTAAGAGTGTAAAAATCTTATAAAATAAAAATGACATTTGACACTGCCAAAATTACCTACTTTATTTTTTTCTATTACCCTGCTTGGTGCTTTGGCTGATTCGATTTTCTGAATGAAACAAAACTCTTTATTTGTTTTAGCATGTATGTTACATTTTTATGTAAGACAACGTTAGTTAGTACTTCGGACGTCATTGTCGATAACAAATGATAATAGCCGTTCGTAAAATGTTATGTTCTTTAACATATGCACAATCATGTGATGCCATTCACGTCTGACAATCTAAGATATCTATAAAAGTTCTATTTTAATTAATCTTGTTATCCGCCTAACCTGTACAGTTAGAGTTTCTAGATCCGATATCACAGTCTGAGTGAAATGAGATCTTCAATTTTGTCACAATAAGAAATCTATTAAATTCTATTAACTTTTGAGGCGCCAGACTTCACATTCCGACAAATTACGCATCTCATTTTTTACTCGGGAGAGAATAATAAACCTATTTTCACAAATATTTCTGTTCAGTGAAGTGAAAATTGAAGTCATCTGTCTGTTCAATGAAAGTTATCTGTGACCTTTTCAGTTTGTTTTATTGCTTAACATTTTCTACTAACCTTTTATGGACGAATAACCATTGTTATCTGTAGCAACAAAGAAAATAAACGATGCGTTCTAACTAATACATGTTCAAACAAATGAAGCAAAAGATTTCGAATGAAATTTTCGCAAAAGGGCACACCGTTGACACATGCGATAATTTTCACTTTCGCAGGGCTTCGCAAGTAAAATACCTTACATAATTGTTTGGAGATTGTTATTTTGCCACGAGGAATTATAGTCCTCGCCTTCGGCTCTGGCTACAAACCTCCCTATCGGCAAAATAAAAATCTCCAAACAAGGGTGTAATGCACTATTTTTTGCTTAATTTATATAATGAAATTTTTGGTGCAACGCTTGCCGTCTGTGAAAGACTCAAAAGTTAAGGTAAACCTATTCCGTACTACTGTAACATATGCCATTTTTGGATGTAAGAATAACACCATAAAAGTTGGTTCTAACAATCTAACAACCCACTTCGAAGTGCGTCGGTTCTAATTTATGGAACTTTCCGTCAATCGTTAACAATAGAAACGTTTCTTATTTTCAAATTTCAGATTCATTGTTGTTTATCAGAATTTTCTGAAGGCTAATTGCTATCCATTTCTATCTAAAAGAAAATAATTTTACACGGTCTTTCTACTTTAGCATTATCCGTTCCGTATCTAAAGAATTACGAAGTGAATCTTTTGAATTTTATTAACGGTATGATCAGCATATGAATAAATGAAATAAAAATCAAATATTCTCAACACTCCTTGATGTCGCCCAAATGTTACTTACAACAGAGTAAAAAAAATATTGTATCTTACCTCCCATGCGAAATACTCAATACCAAGGCCTGTCTCACAGAAACATGTTACCTTTGTTTCTTGATGTTGTTACTGGATTATATTTCTCATTTATTTCTTCTTTTTTTTCTCTTCCCCTTTTTTATTGTATGTGGAAATGGATACGTGAACTAAACATTCTTAAGTATACCATTCGTATGTATATCGGCATTGAGTATCAACCAACCCACATATATGAAAGAAAAAAGAAAGAATTATTGTTACATGCAACTAGAAATGATGCACTTTGCTTTAAAAGCATTTTGAAGGGATATTATATACGTTACTTACATATGAATAAACGACTTGGTCGAGATCATCACATGCTGTTTGATGATTATGATTTATAGACCCAAGAAAACGAATTTGTATTTTTTTTTCCTCTGAATATATATGAATGAATGAGTGATGGGTCTATAAAGGCCATAAAGGCCATATGAAATAAGCTTTGTGTATATTGAATTCGTTTAAGAATGTGTATTGCTGAACTGAGTCTGGTTCTGGATAATATTAATCATTTAGCTATGTTATTGTTGATTGATGAGCGGTTTAAATATGTTTATTGCTGGATAATTTTCAATAATGTATCACATTCCCTGGTCGTTGGTTGTTTAAGTTGACTGACGTAATGGTTTAGTTTACATTTAATTTATTTATATTGTTTTTAACCTTTCAGAGACGTCCAGCATATCAGTAGTAGTATAATAACCGTGTCTATTACTTAATTTACTTTGTAAAACGTTTCAATAGATGCGTAATCTTCAAATTCATTTCTATTAACATTTATTTTGCTGTATAAGGTCTCATGACTTTACTTTTTACCATAGCCGGTATTACTGAATTGGATAATACAGTCAGAGACAGTGAAATTTCAGCATGAAACTGCTTTAGCCACAGCACTGCTACAGAGCTGTGCTTTAGCTGTTTTTCTGCTGATCCACACATACAATCAAACTGTTTATACTTGTTTATACCATTGAAGCGTCTAAACAGTTCTGATTGTTTGTTTGAATCAGCTGAAAAACAGCTGAATCAATTTCTTGCCAAAATTTCAAAACCTCTAGCTGTATTTTGAATTCAAACACTCAACTGATTTTAACCTTATTTTATCGACAGCGGTCGAAACTGACGTTAAGGTACATATAAAACTGTTATTTTCTAACAGTATTTTTCACCTATAGTTACTTAGACTGACAATTTTAAACTGTCGGTTTCATAAGTTCAAGATTGACAGTGTGTTTCCAGCCTTAGACCGAAACCACACGAGCATTTTGCCGTCGTTTTGCTGCATTTTCTATTAGCTGATACTGATACTTCATTTATTTTAATATGCATTTTGTTATACAAAACAATATTGGCTACTGATCATTGCTCAATTTTGTCGCCACTGTCGATAACAGATGGTATAGCAAAAGGTTGGAGATTCATTCAAATCACGCATTCATTCATCCATACTAAAGAACGATGACCCTTCTAACGACTATAGTCAATATTTTTATTATTGTTTCTCCTACTCGTATGTCCATGCCTTTATTGTTGATCATTTACTTTTCGCTATCTATTAAATTAACGACACTTACGAACTTCAACATTACAATATCGTACTCGTATAATGTTGGAACGGAGAACGAACAGACATTAAAAAAATGACAAAGAATTTAATTTTAGAATTTATCTCGGTGGTATGTACTCTAGACTCTACGCACATACAATTTGACATAGTTCACTCCTGTTCGTTATACTTTGTGTTCGCAATTGAAAATGATAATCTCATTGAGAAGAAAATTTATTGTCGAGCCAATTCAGTTCTTCAATTGATTTGTGTCATGTCACATTATATCTTTAGTAATTGAACTTATTGGCTGCTGTTAATATCCGAGTTATAATCAATTTTTTTTACTGCAGTTTCCAATTGGATAACAAAATTTAAAGTTTAATTTAATTTACAATGGTTGGTAGTTAATCTTTTCCTTTTAATATTTGATTGCATTTTGGTTCAAATTTGTCGGTATGGTTTTCTACAGTCGAAGAAATTTAGTTTTCGGGTTTTCCAAAGGTATTAATCTTATTTAACCCACACTTTATCCCACAACAATGGAATCCACAAATTTAAATTTAGTTAACTCAGCGGTCGCAATGACGGCGCTGCAGTCACGATTTCAAAATGTGATATAGGGTGGATAAACTAAATTTTGGTTTTGGTTACATTTTCTCTTGGTTTTTAATTATTACATCAGGCTTCTAAATTAAGAGTAAATTTATGCAATATAAACCGTTTGAGTTTGAAAAAAGATGTTTTGTATCAGTGAACGATATAGGAAAGCGTTCAGTACGTCTCAACATACAAAAGAACGTAAAATATAATTGTACATTTAGCCACCCTACGTCCGTCATCGCTTCTATTGTCTTCAAAAACATATTGTGTGCTTGTCATGATATGTATCAGACGTTTGTTTATTTATGTGTCTCATCTAAAATGCTGGCCAGCAAAATTTTGATCATTAAATTCAACGGCCAAATTGATCTAAATGTTAAAATAATTGTGAATAATAGTGAAGTTAATGTGGTTTTGTTTTCTCTTCATAAAGGAATTTGCATCAGTTCGATGTAAAGTGCGGAGCACCATTAGAAAAAAAAACTTGTCGCTGAAGAATGATCAAAAAGTTGCTGGACGCAGTAGCTACAATTAATGCTTTGCAGGATATAGAATAAAAATTAGAGAAACACCAAGAGCCGTCCATTTGAAATCTTCACAATCATCATTTCAACTAAAGGCTTTTTTTTAAACGGAACGCAGATTCGGAACATTCTTTTTCGCCAAATTACAATTTGGCATAGGAAATAAATTCAACTCTTTGTATAAGTGAAGCTCATGATTGAGCTCAATCATGAAAACAGAATCTGGTCAGGAATAAGATAAGAATATGAATATATGACGAACTTCAAAGTTCCTGATTTATAATCCTGAGATGCCTGCTCATGCAATTATGCGATTTACGATTTCCAAAGAATTTTAATATCAACTTTTAGACAAAATAACAATTTCCAAGTCGGTTTTCTATTTGATTTATTTGATGTATTTCCGACCTCGTTCTAGGGTAATAAAATTTTCTGTGGATTATTTGTAACTTCATGAAAATATTAAGATGGAAAACCTCAGAAACATTCACATAAAAATTATGCTTTCCTAACTAATGTTGAAATAGCCTTTTTGCACTCATTAGGAACTTAGGAAAATAACTACTGGGCAGTCGAGACGGTTTACTTGTAGTCCGAAATTATATTTTGGCTTCGTAGAACTCAGATAAACACAAGAGAGAGGAATTATATGATATGCAGTGCATACTGTCCCGTACAATCTTTTTCTAAATAAAAGTTATAGTCAAATCGACAATATTGTATTATTTGGCGATTTGTCATATTTTGGAGTTTCTTCACACTTTGGCGACTTTTCTTGACAATTCATCATATTTAGTTGATTTGTTAAATCATCAAGAAAAGTCTCAGAAGTGTGAAGAAACGCCATAAAGACAAATTTTCAATTCTCTATGATCCTTGGAGTTTCTTTACTCTTTGGCGATATTTCTTGGTTTTTCTTCACATTATGGCGATTTTTCTTGTTGATTTAACAAATCAACCATAATGATGAATTGCCAAGAAAAATCGATAGAGTGTGAAGAGAAGAAGAGAAAAATCGCCAGAGTGTGAGGAAACGCCAAAGTGTAAAAATACGTTTTTGAAATGTCTCTACATTATCTTTCGTAAAATGATAGTGTCCTCGGGATCTTTCGTTAAAGTATGAATTCCCTAGGATCGAACCAGATGCCGTTACCTGACGTAAAATAAGAGTTTCCTTAGGATCGAACCAGGCAGCATTTCGTAACTTTTATAAAAGGATAGATTCACTAGCTTCGAACAAATAACGCCTTTTAGATAAATTTCGTAAAAGGATAAATTTCCAAGGATTTGTTTAATCACCACGAAGAATCGCCAAAGTGTGAAGAAACGCAACAAAGACAAATTTATCATTCTTTGTTTTTGCCGGCGTTTCTTCATCCCTTGCCAATTTTTTATTTTTGGCGATTCTTCATGGGAATCATGATTAATGACGGCTACGAGCTTTAGCGAAAACGAATGAGATGTTCCGATCCGAATCTGCGAGCGAACTTCCGTTTCGTTTAAAAAAAAAGCCTTTAGTTGAAATGATGATTGTGAAGATTTCAAATGGATGGCTCTTGGTGTTTCTCTAATTTTTATTCTATATCCTGCAAAGCATTAATTGTAGCTACTGCGTCCAGCAACTTTTTGATCATTCTTCAGCGACAAGTTTTTTTTTCTAATGGTGCTCCGCACTTTACATCGAACTGATGCAAATTCCTTTATGAAGAGAAAACAAAACCACATTAACTTCACTATTATTCACAATTATTTTAACATTTAGATCAATTTGGCCGTTGAATTTAATGATCAAAATTTTGCTGGCCAGCATTTTAGATGAGACACATAAATAAACAAACGTCTGATACATATCATGACAAGCACACAATATGTTTTTGAAGACAATAGATCATTGTCAATGTCGTTTGAGCTGTCAAATAAGTTGTCAATTTCACAATGCTAACCTCAAATCGAACAAAAAAAGTATTGGGTTGTGAGACGCCACACAAATTTTCATACATTTCAAGCGGCGGCTTTGTGAACGAAACATCTTTTGAGGTTAACTTTGTGAAATTGACAGCTTAGTTGACACTTTTACAGAGAAGAAACCGCTATTTGACACTGATGTATAGAAGCGATGACGGACGTAGGGTGGCTAAATGTACAATTATATTTTACGTTCTTTTGTATGTTGAGACGTACTGAACGCTTTCCTATATCGTTCACTGATACAAAACATCTTTTTTCAAACTCAAACGGTTTATATTGCATAAATTTACTCTTAATTTAGAAGCCTGATGTAATAATTAAAAACCAAGAGAAAATGCAGCTAAAACCAAAATTTAATTAGCCACCCTATATCACATTTTGAAATCGTGACTGCAGCGCCGTCATTGTGACCGTTGTGTTAACTAAATTTAAATTTGTGGATTCCATTGTTGTGGGATAAAGTGTGGGTTAAATAAGATTAATACCTTTGGAAAACCCGAAATCTAAATTTCCTCGACTGTACCAAATTTTTTGTTTCCGGACAAAGTACGCATAAATGTCCCGTCTGGCATAAGTTTACTTGGACATTATAGCCACCAAGTTACAACATCTCCGAATTTAGTCCTAGTGACTTTAATGGCGTAAATAGTGTCTGCCGAGTTAGTCAGATCCTTAGTGTTAAAACCAAGTGAACGATTTTATATCATACGGTGGAAAATGTATGTCGATGTGAGCATGGTTTCTTCTATATTCTGCTCGTTGAAGTTTGTAGTGTTAGGCTGCGAGCGCACTTACGCCGTTTAGCACTCCGTTTACGAGTGAACAATAGAAGCTCCTCCCACTTTCCATTGTTAAAACGTAAACGGAGAGCTAAACGGTGTAAGTGCGCTCGCAGCTTTATCTGATTCAGATATCAAAGTCGGAATATTCAAAGGCATGTAATTAAAGTGATAGCTATTTAATAAGAAATGATCACAAGAAAATAGGAAATGATCACTAGAAAAAGAGAAATGATCACAATTTTTTTATGATAGCAATAAAAATAGAATTTGATCACCAAAAAATAAGAATTTGATCACTAAATATATGCAATTTTACCACTAACATATGATCGTCTCGAAATAAGAAATGATCTACAATTATACGAATTTGATTACAAAAAATAAAGAAATGATCGTGCAAAATAAAAAATTTGATTGCAAGAAATAAGGATATGCTATCTATTATTCTGTTTGATTATTAGACGATGGAAGAGAAAAAAAAATTAACACCTAAGTTACCAACACCGTTCCGGCGCCCGGCTCGCATTGCGGCCCTCCGCTTCGCTACGGGGCAATGGGCCGGATCGCTCGGCGTATTAAAACGCTTTTTATGTGCAATGAATTACACAGACTAATTATTAGACGATGCGAGAGAAAAAAAATTAACTCCTAAGTTACCAACACCGTTCCGGCGCCCGGCTCGCATTGCGGCCCTCCGCTTCGCTCCGGGGCAATGGGCCGGATCGCTCGGCGTGTTAAAACGCTTTTTATGTGTATTCGTTCGGACTTTTAGTGATCAAATTCTTTACTTTTAGTGATCAAATTCTTTATTTTTAGTGATCACATTTGATTTAGCGGGTGGTAGGTACTACTTGTGATCACTTCTTATTTTAGGTTGATAGAATCTTATTTCGTAGTGTTATATTTGAAAAACTGGTTGTGATCACATTCTTATTTTCCTGCAATCATTTTTATTTTCAAGTGATCAATTCTTATTTTAGATTTATCGCTTTTATTTCTTCCCATATTCAAATCATTCAATGATTTGTCATGAGCTTTGACCCGCCTGACGTTGATGAAAAATTCGTAGAAAGAAAATGTTTTTTGCATAAAGGCTCAAGAGCTTTGGCTAAGGTAGAACATTTCCTTTAAATCTCGAAAAATCTGAAGAATTTTTTTTTTAACATTTTAATAATTAATTTGGTAACATACGGGTCGAAAGTGTTAGATCTACTGGAGATATGTTTGAATGCTTGATGAAAGGTTCGTTTTACTGATTTAGCTTTGTTCGATACTAACAATTGTTAGATTTACCTTTTAGGAACGGCTAGTCACCTGTTATCCTCAACAACACCAAAAACAATAAATTATAGGTCTGGATAGTGTTCTCTTATAACATAGCAAAATAGTATAAGAGTAAACAGAAGAAGCAACAGATTTATACGTAGTCTGTGACGATGCACTAGCAGCTTGATAACTAGGAAAATATACCGTTATGGATTAGATTTCAATCATTAAGCTGATAAGAATGTTCGATTTTTCAGAACGGTGTTCTCATGACCCTTTCAACTCTACAGATTACAATCTGTTTGAATTAAACAAAGTGCAAAGTTGCACGATTCAACACTCTCAGCAATAAAATCACCGACCACATAACAAACACATTATTTCAGTTGATTTTAAAATGTTTATTGTCAACAACTGCTACCCAAAAAAATATTGATTGATTCACAGTTTAGAAATCTAAAAAAAAATAGTTGGTCTTTTCCTTGAGCTGAACCTGATAGTAGCCGCTTTATTGGCTGAAAATTAAGTATTCAAGTGCAACAAATTACAAAATGCTCTAAAGATGCACAAATTAAGTAGATCAAGTTACGTGGTTGGTATTCACATTCAAAATAACTGCTTTTCAAAATACTACTTCCACAACGAATTCCTAACGAAAACTTCTTATGCAGCTGCTGAGGCTGGAGTGAAATCCTCTTCTCCAAGACCCTTATTTCTTAAAGACTTCTTAATGTATGGATGCTCGTGAGAATTTTTGTATTCCGTCAAGTATGGCAAATCGAGTAGATGTTCAGGATACTTGTCCAACAAAAAGACATCGCAGGGAACGTTTCTAAATTGTAAAAACCAAAATAATTTACAAAATTCTACCGCCATTAGTTGCGTCAACTTACCCTTCACCGATTCCCATATTCATTAATTGCGTATCTCGTTTGTACAATCGCTGACAATCTTCCAAATTATCCAAGATTTCCATCATTTTTTCATCGACCTCGTAAATTTCACCAGTTACATAGCTTCCTACTCCTGGCTTATTGAGCAAAAATGGAATGTTGTAGCGTGTACCAATGACCAGGGGCATCTTTTTGGTTGTCGTTGCCTTGCACCAATATTTAGCAACGCCATTTGAGGAATTTTGTAAGATATTGTGATTGGCTTCTCCTGATTTTAAGGTACCGTAGACGAATAGTTTTTTAAGAGTATTAGCAGCTTGCTGAAATGGTATAGTTATGGTTCAGTATGAATGCTGTGTAGTGTATACGAAAGATTTTTCTTTAAGATGAAATGTATGTGTCGAATGTGAACGGAGAATTTTTAAAGTAATGAAATCAAGACAACTCTCATCGTACGGTCATAGTGCTCCTGCTCCTTTTTAATAGGTACAGATCCCCCAGATTTAACACACTTATTGCGTGAATTCCACCATCACCAAAAAATGAGTTAAATTGATGTCCCTTCCTTGGGTCAACTCAAGTTCCTTCATTCTCCTTTATTTTGTGCAGACTCAATTTAGCTGCGGTAACGCTTCTCGTACTTTTTAATGACGACCGTCATGAAGTGAATTCTAATCAATTCCTCACTAAACTCATTTGATGAATGGAGGGTAGCATATCATGAGAAATCTGATGGATTTCTCCAGTCCTTAACTGGGACTGTGACAATATTTGGTGGCTTCGAATCAGTTGAATGTGGCGACAGTTCACAATGCAATGTTACAACAAATCATTTAAAGACCATTCGTATGTCGTTATACATATCTTTCACAGGCATAAATGTACTTGATAAGAGCCCACAAAAGAACACAATCGTACAGTATACATTTAGAGTGAAATCAGTTGTACCCATTTTCAATTCGTATGTTATAAATGCTAATCAACTTTTCGCACTTTGTGTGTATGTATACGTAGACATTATTATGAAGAAGGAATTCACGTACTCCAAATTATTGTGTGCATCTCATTCCTTATCGGCTTTAGAGAAGCAATTTAGTTATTCTTAGAGGTTTATAGCCGGAAATCTGTAAGTACGAACAGGTTTTTGCTTTGAAGATGGGGCTTGTGCTTTGTAGATACATATGCAAAACGTTTCCTATTTTTTCTCGTTTCTACATTTTTATTAATTGGATTGTGACGTCATAATGTCATTATTCAATCGCATGATTTTAGGAAAACAGATAGTTATAAATAAATATTAATCTCAACTCCATTAATAAAACATTTCAATAAACCATCAATTATATAAACTGCGCAAAATCCTCGAAAAAAATTCATAAAACCACCGTCAAAAGACGCACATAAAAAAATGGTTCAAGAAGAATATATAATATGCGGCGTATTGGATGGCTCTGATATCACAAGGTTTCGATGTCAAAACTTTACCTTAAAATTCACCATTTTCCTTTGACTGAATTCAATTTGAATCAAAAATAAAGTAAAATATTCAGCTTTCTCAAATCCACTGCACACTGCTGGTTCGTATTTGAATCAGGATTTATCGAATATTTCCAAAAATTTTTGATATCAACAGAACACACGTCGTACCAAAAAAAAATAATTTTTTCTTGTAATGTTGTACAACAGTTTGTGTGTGTTTACCGACTGTTTGAGTCGGTTTCTTTTGTGGTGTGTAATAGGCACAAATTATGGAAGAGATATGGAAAACTTGAAATTTTTCAGTGAGACAGTGCGATGCATTCGCGTATATGTGTGTGATAGATGGAACTTTGAGCAGCTTTAGTATTGAAAAACTGGAAAACATATCTATACATTTACTGTTGACCTTGTTCGTTCCATTTGTCTGGTTTTTTGTATTTACGAAAGGTATACTACAACTCTAAAATTCCTATACTTTGTTGTATACTGTTCTAAAATTAAATAATAGCAAAATAAGGTAATTAGAATTTGGTGTTTACTATTAATTAGTTCGGTGCTTCCATAATGAGAATATCGTTACAAGTATCAAAACTGTTCGTTTTGCTGCTTATTATTGTTTATTTGACTGTTCAATGTTCATTGCAAAACGTGGTGGAATTGACATATGTATATATATATATATATATATATATATATATATATATATATATATATATCACTTAATATTATATTATATGTAATGACATGGTTAACAAGGTGGAAAAGGGATAGATAGTGTACTCATTAAAGAGGAGACATATTGAATCATTAACTTATATTATATACAACACCTTCGGTAGTGATGCTAAAAATGGTTTATTTCGGCACATCGACAGGTATCGAATGCAACGATTATTGTTCGTAACCGGTAGAAGCGGAATATGTGATATGCAATAATTTGGCAAAATACAGAAAATATTACATGCTGCATGCGCTGACAACCATGGTTTGTCATGTTTTAAGCACTTCTTTCGACGCTCTCAGCATATAAAATCCATTACATAATTCGGGATAAAAATGAAAAGTCTCGTTTTCGTGCGTTTATTGACCTTGGTTACCAATTCTTTCAAACGAACACTCTACTTTTCATCTATTTATCCCTATTCATGTAAAGTACTATCAAAAGTTCCTCATTTCCTCTAAGAAACTGTAAACTATTAAGACTATGAGTACATACACAACGTCTTTCAAAATTTTCTCTGTTACATTCATAAAACTGAGAGAAACATTGTCACCCTAACTAGCAGCACTCAGCTGTTCAAAGCAATTAAATTCAAATTTAATGAAATTTTGCGATTTTTTTTTTTTTGGTTTCTACCTGATTGCTTCGGAACTTTACCTGAAAGTGGGTTTTGCAATCTCGGTTATTAGTTTCATTACTGCTGATACTGTACTTTGAGTCGTGTTTCCATTTTGTACAATTCACGTTTATTGTTAGACATTTTTCTTACTTCATCTGTTTTGACATAACTCGTTTTGACGCGGTTTGCTAAATAAGACCAGAGCTTTTCTTATCATCGGTAATGACAACAGATTAATAGCCGTTTCTGAAAGGTTCAATTCCTTCAAGAGTTTCCCTAAAATTATTGTTTTTTACTTGAATCCTCAGATATCTAAAATGGCTAGCTCATTGTCCAAAGTCTTTGTTTATGGGACTTTGAAGAGAGGCCAACCGAACCACTACTGGCTGACAAATTCCAATAACGGATTCGCTTCATTCCTTACCAATGGCACTACAAAGGACAAATATCCTCTTGTCATAAGTACACAATACAACATTCCATTTCTTCTGAACAATCCAGGAATTGGGAAGAATATCAAAGGAGAAATTTATGAAATTGACTCAGAAATGTTAAGCAAACTGGACATTTTAGAAGATTATCCAGAATTATATGATCGGCAAATCGAAGATATTGTGACAAAGGATGGGTAAACAAACATGATTTGCTATGTGTACATTCCCAAATATTATAAAAAATATTTTTCAAGGCTTGTACCCTGTTGGGTGTATCTGCTCAGGAAATTTCCACCAAAATTACTAGACAAAACTTATCTCGAAGAATACGCCAGTACCAATGATCTACCTTATTTGGAGAGGTCAGCACAATTTACTCATAGTTTTACAGCTATGCTTATACTTACCGTTATGCTTATTTACAGTTACAGTAATTCTACAGAGCCAGATGATGTGTTTGATATTTCTAAGGATCAACTTTGACTCAATAGCCTATCAGTCGTAGTTCATAGTTTGTTATTTTGTCAAAATATGGCTGTTAGTATAGTTGTTAAATTTATAGTGATACGAAATAAAATAATTTTGTCAGAAAAGACCTTGTTACGTTAAAAATTCCTAATTGTTTATGAAGTATTTTCGTTGTACCATTCCTTGCCTATTGTACTTGTTTTATTGTTTTCACCTTCTTTCTCCTGCTTGGTTTCTTTGATTTTCTTCTAATGGTTTGCTTTAAGTCTGTAAAAGGTTAAGTCAACGTATATATCCGAAATGAGCAACAGTTTGTTGAAGGTGTTTGTTTACGGAACCTTAAAAAATGGTCAACCCAATCACCACTGGCTAACAAACACTTCAAATGGCTTGGCGAAATTCCTGGCACAAGGAAAAACGAAAGATTTATTTCCGCTGGTGATAGCTACTCCGTATAATGTTCCGTTTCTTCTAAATAATCCTGGAATCGGACTTAACATTAAAGGTATGATGAGACGAATGATTTGAGAGAAAATTAAAAATCCTATAGAATTAATAAAAATTCAAAGGAGAGATCTACGACATTGACGAAAGAATGTTGGGACAATTAGATATCCTTGAAGACTACCCGAGACTCTATGATCGACAAATACAGGATATTGTCACTTGTGATGGGTAATTTTTGTTTTGCAATTTTTGTAAGATCCAGACGATCCAGACATGTTCATTTCTTTTGCTTTTTTTAAAGGATCATTCAGTGTTGGATGTATTTGTTAAAGAGTTTTCCAAATCAACTACTCGACAAACCCCATATGGACGAATATAAAAACTCCATTGAAATGCCGTACATAGAAAGGTCGAAGAGACAGTCTAATATTGAAGCGAAGGATTTTTTGTTTTAATAAAAATATTAGAAAGAACACAGAAATTCATGTTTGTCTTTCTTTGCTTTGCAGTTATATCACCAACTGTACGCCGGACGATTTGATTGGTGATTCGGCAAATTTATGATAAAATAAATGCTCGTGTTAGTGGTCATCTGTTATCGATAGCGACGATAAAAATGAGCAATACATTCGACTAACGTGGTTTTCCTATATTATAACAACCTGTATGTGAAAACTGTTTGGTAATTATATAGACTAATATGTTGCTGCACGTTTGTGAAGTACCAATTTTACACAAAAATCCCGAATATCCAGAATACCGACTCAGTAATCAGTAACCATTACATGTCTATCATCGTCATCGAGTGTATCTGTTTACGGTGAACAGACTACAGCCCAGATTGTTATTTAAATCATAGAGCACGACAACGGTCGACAAACAAAACAGTAACCTTTGTAGAAAACGCGTTAAACGCGACAACACACAGAGAGCAAGCGCAGCATAATTGTCGATCTTATCATAGAAAATTCGGAGCATGTGAAAAACAAATGCTCCAGCTCTTTTTGAACTTTCGAACCATTTGCTAGGCCTGGTCAGGTCGCGTTAAACTAATAACATCCGAGTGAGTAGCTTCAATTTTCTTATTTTTGAATAAAAATTGCAAATTGCCCAGATCAGAACTTAATTAATTTCCATCCGTTCGCGTTAAATAAATTATAGATCATTCTCTGTCCAGAGGAACGGACATCGCCTAACAAAACAGATCGTCTTCCGCTCGAACTGTTCCCTCGTAGATAACCAAATTTTACCTAGGATGGCAGACCCTATTTAATAGTTCCAAATGATGGAAATGGTACTGGAGACGAAATCGACGTCAGTAATTACACAAAAAGCCATTTCCATCATTGGCCCCATTGAAAAGCGAGATTTTAAACTAAAAAACCTGAGAGTTCCCCTGGGAATAAAATTTCACTTTACCTAAATACTGTTGTGTCAATGATTATATCATGCGTGCAATGTGGTGTATACGAGTTACACACTCGTTGCATACCATTTCTAAGTTGTTTAGAGGATACTTTCCCAAGTAAAGCGAGTTAATGGTGTGAAATATGGAAAAATCGATTTCGTTAAAATTACATATTAGACGTGCATCAGTGGAAACCGACAGCAAAGTTAGTGGTTTCAACCATTCGATTAAGTAGTCAAGTAAATCATTGCGTGGTATTTCTCCACATTCTCACCAAAATCATAAACTAAGGAGTAGAGCACCACAGTAGAAAGCAGAAAGGGTTCTAGAAAATGTATGAATATTGCCGCACAAGAAACACTGTTAAATGCTTGTAAAACAATTGGTTTTATTTTGACAAAAATTATTTCGTTTTTTTTTGTTTTTTTTTTTCTTTCTTTTTTTTTAAATAAAAAAAATCTTATGTCGAAAAGAACAATGTAAATAACAGAGAAGCAAGTGAAATTATAATTTAAGGTTCAATCAAAAAAACAAACGAAATGTATTCAATTTCACGTCCATATTTTTTGGTGTATAAATTTAAAATTTGGATAGATGTGGATATTTTGACGATTAAAACGTCACAGTTTTTCGTTCTATTTTTCCTTGTTTTTGCTTTCTTTTCAATTTGTAATTTGATGTTAATTTAGCTATAGGCAGATAATATACGCAACCACTTTCCGAAAATCGATTTTGTCATGCAATGACAACATAACAAAAAAAATTAATTGGAACGAACGACTTTAAAAAAAAACCATACCAAATACTCTTTTTCCTTCTTATCCCCGTCTTTCGATTCTAGCTGTCTGCTAGCGATCCGAAACGATTTCCTATTGACACTGGAGCATTGGTTTGAAGATCGGATGATCGCTGAATACGGCCGCCGTGTTTGACTTCCTCGAATCCCGGCTCGGGGCGTTTCTTTTTTACTTCTTCCGGCTTGGCAGATCCTAACACAGGGAAGAATTCTTCGTTGTTAATGTCTGGAAGAACTCCCTTTTTCAATTTGGTCGCTTTTAGCATCTGCAAGAAGAAGAATATTTTGGCTTAGTTTTACGTATAATGAAACTAGTGAAAAAATGAAGCAAAAAAGAAACTCCAACCTCCTAATCTCTAACCCACGGGTTCGGCTTTTTTTCTTGTCCGTTTTTGTTCTCAATATTTTCTTAGCATTTAATTATACTTCGGTGTTAAAAGACATAAAAGGTCAAAAGGGAAGAATGGTCCGACGTGCAAAACGTGAAACGTAATGAAGAGTAGAGGAGGCGAAATGAACGGATAAAACAGATCGGTTTAAAGTCGCTGTTGAATGTATTGACCATCTGAAATTCATTTAGCAGCTGTTGTTAGTTGCCACAGAAAATATTGTGGCATGTAAGTGCAAGCATCTCGAGTAGTCACCAGGGTTGTTTTGGCGAAAGTGAGCATCGTGTTCTTTTTTCATGAAAAAGCAACCTTGATCACTACGCTGTAATTTCATGGAACCACGAACACATGGTCTGACCATATCATTAGCTTCTTAGAAATGGGATCGCCCAAATTCGTTATGCGAAACCTGAAACTGGAGTCTGAGTTTCCAACCTCATAATCTCCAGCCCACTTCACATTGCCTTTAAGACGAGTCAAATATTTGAGATCAAGGTCGGATCATGAATTTAGAAATCAGAAGCAATTCAATTAGATATGCAGCAGACTGAGAAGGCTTTATCAATTAAAAAAAGACTATTTCATTGAGCTGGTGAAAACTTCGATAATCTTGTTAAGGCATATCGATTGGATACTGGCAAGAAAACCTTTCTTGAAAAACTTAGCGGAAAATGTAGGAGCGTTAAGTTAGTTTCGAAATTTTCGGACGTTTCGACTGGATCATCAAGAGGAATTCATTACTTTGCTAAACAATTTGCTCGCCTTATCATGATGACAGTCGAGTCATTTCTATTTTATTTTTATTTTCCTGAAAAACTAGGGATTCGGGATGACTTATAGATTAAGGTAAAACTGAGTCTGGTTCGGTGAAATCACGAACAAAAACTTTCACCTGGCTGTTTACTTGGGTCAAAATGGGGGGACCATAATTGTGCACTCAATAGTGCAATAGCTCAACAACACAAAAAGAAGCACGAAAATGGTTAAATAGTTTCTTGTGACACGATCGAATTGATTGTCAAGGAGAAAATCATCCGCTTGGAACTATATGGAGTTATGATGCTCATCTGAGTTGCAATTCTCTAAGCATACTCCCTTCTCAGACAAGCCACTCAGCGGTATAATTCAGACGAGGGTTCAACTTCTTTTAGTTTCAGAAATGTGCTTAGCATCTTATTACGGCATCAACTTACTTGAGCATTTCGTAGAGCCGGACTGACATAAACTGACGAAACTGGAGCTTTCTCCTGGACTGGCTCTTTCTTGACTGGCTTTTCGGCTTCTTCTTCAACCTTTTTCCAAGGACCCGATCTCGTTTTGTCTGGATTTTCTGAATACATTTCACCATCGCTACCATATTCACCGCCCTCGGCGTCACCATCTAGTTGATCATCATCAGTGATTTGTAGCAGTCCCAGTTTTAAGCCTGTATAGTCTTTTCGTTCTTCTTCCTGATATTCTTTCCATTCGTCTTCGTTTACAGACTAAAATGATAGATAAATCCAAGCCATTAATCAACAAATAATGGAGACTCCTATGCGTATGTCAAGCACATAACCTAAAACGCTTCTTTGACATATTGTGCCAGCGAAAAAATGTATTGTAAATAAATAAACAGATCGTACTTACCGATACGTGAACCTCCTCGTGAATTACGCCTTCGTCATCTTCTTGGCCAGGTTTTTTCGCACTCTGACTGGGCTTTGACGTGTCCTCGATTTTCCTTGCCAGCTCTTCACTAGGTGTGAGTTTTTTCGATTTTCCCTTTTTCCGATCTTTTTTCGCAAAGAAATCGTCCAGATCAGCCATCTTCCACAGAGTTTTGAACTATTTTCCGTATCAATTTGGCAATTATTTCCAAATAAATCAATTTATTGTGCAGTGGTAAATCAAAATGAGAAAAATTTTGTATGTCTCACCACATGTGACGGTATGACCCGATGCTAAATTGACATTTTAATTGGTATAAACAGTGCTGACATTCGTTCGAAAAACGTCAAGTGTTTTTGGCGCAGAATTTTAAAAATTATAGGAGATTGTATGAAAATAGTTCCGTCGTCGTAAGCAGTTTTCAACAGTTTTTGATTGATCTTCACCTTGTCAAGTTTTGTATCATCCCTATCCCTACAGAAATTAAACATTTTTCGACCCACAAATTAAACATTTTCGCACTAGAAATTTACCATGGTTGCTATGAATCTCGCGCCGACATGATTCACAATGATACAGAAAATCACACATTTTGTATAAGGAAGATGTCACTGTGTGAGTCATTTTGAATGACGCCGGCGCGAAATTCCTCATTACCAAAAAGAGGTAACACTAGCACAGTATGTTTTACACGAAAAGCCTGTACTTTTTTTACTGCTACAGTGTTGCATACCTAAATCTGATCAAAGACTACAAAAATTAACTTTTGGAAGACGCTGCCACTTTGAAATTATCGCTAAAAGGAATATCGCCGACACTTGCAATTCTGTGATTTTTGAAAGTTGTAATGCATTTTCTTATGTTGGTTACGCATTCAATTCAAGTCACAGCTGTTGCACCTTTTGTGGTCGTTAATACGGAAACATTAAATGGGTTTTTGTTTCAGTTTCAACTCAAAATTTTGTCACGAAATTGGATAAACGTTCTCGTTTGCGTGTGTTTATTAACCTCGGCTCCGCCTCGGATCAACAAAATTCACACGAAAACTCTACTTTTCATCATTTTATCAGTTTGATAAAATGTCAGCATAAGTGTGAATTGTTACACCGAACGAAGTGTAAATGTAGCTTCAACATGACCTTGCTTCCGGAATTCCCGATTATCTACTAAAACTTTTTGCAAATAGTCAATAGGAGAGTGGATGTGATTTATAGGAACGGCGCCATATGAAGTGAACCTAGGTAAACCAGTAAACTTCTCCTAATGTTCTTATTCGGTAAGAATTTGTAGATTTATAGATCGAGCGATCAAATGGTAAGTAGCTTGCATGGATAATTTATTTAACTTCTTTTTTTACAAATCAAAAATTTTTTTTACAATCAAATAAACTTTCATTGGATTATATTTCCCAGCATTTAACTCCAACGACGGGGTTTCCATAAGTATTGCAGCAAGCTTCAAATTTACTTTTATTGCTTCCAACCTCGCACATTGTTTTGCCCGTATAGGTGTAGCAATAAAATCCTTCTTTACATTTTTCAGTCGCTTTCTGTGTCGATCTGCCGGCTAGGCCAATATCGGAGTCACAACGACAAATTTCCTTAGCGTACGCGTTTTGGGTGTATGATACGATTAGAATTATCAAGAAAAAAAATGAAATTTGCTTCATTTTAATGTCTTGGCTTGATTTTAACTTGGTTTAACGACGAATGCAAACTGATTTAAAGTCCAGCGTACACATCTTTAAATAGTCCCACATCCACACCGACAATACTAGTTTTTTTTAAACATTGGTCGTAGCAAAGCAATACGACAGTTTAGTAATTTAATACTAGTTCTGTTATCATAAATGTGGTCATTAAAAACCAATAAGTGTCATGCACATCGTCTTTATTTTATTAGAAACGTGAAGCAGCGATAAAACAGTGATATCACCGTATATAGTGTTTTGTACTTTGTCAAGGCTACCTGGCAACCGCTCACACGTTGTTTAGGAAGTTTGGAAGATGAGTCAATGGGAATGGGAACGTTGCTATCAACTTTTCGACCACCAGTCAGAATGGCGACTCACTTCCGTCCCATCACTGGTCTATAAAAGCACGCGCATATCTACAATGTGAGATTTATGGATTTTTTCATAGCACTAAACAGATCTGTGATTTCATTAATATTACGAAATGTTGCGAATTGTTTTGAGCGATTCTTTGAAAAACATAGAACATTTGCCTACCGAAATCGCACGCATTTTCCAGCGTAACTTTTTATATGTGCCTAGATCCCTAGAAGCCAAATGAACTTTTAAGAAAATGCCTTGAAGTCTGTATCTCGGTCTGTATCGCTAGGAGGAGGTTATCGAAAACCGGATCCATGTTCTTTTTAACGCAACCGTTTCATTAAATCATCATGATAAGGAAGCGTTTTAATTCATGTTTCGTTCATTTGTACAGCCACTCGTTCACATAAAATTCTGAAGCAGACTTACAGACCGTGAATTGCATCGAATATCATGATCTCAAAACGTGATTCATCAAGACATCAAGGTTTCCGTCATCTATCAAGACATTCACAGTTCGGACGAAGTTAATCAGAGATGGGAAATTTGATAGTGCCAAAAAGTTCAATTGCGTTATTTGTCTGTGAATGAGACTAAGATTTAATTAATTCGGTAATTTCTAATGTGGACAAAGGATATATTCCGAACATATTCACGAAAATACATTTAGTAATACTAAAGACTGTTATATCATTTGGATACTAAATTTTAGTATCCAAATGATATTACAGTCTTTATGCAACCCTGCACCATACCATAACGTAAGAAAACTGCGAACTTTAAATGTGTCCGTTGCAAAAAAAACGTCGTACGTATTAGTTTATTAGGAACACGATCTGCCATCTCGGACCATAATTACACATCTAGAGCCTAATGCTCTTTTGTTACAAGTGTTTTAATGTTGATTTTTTCAGCACTAGACTCAAGTTTTTCATACGAGCGGAGCGACGTAATAACACTCAACACTGCATTGAACACTTGACTTGACTTGACTTGACTTTCGCAATAACAAGCTTGCCCCTGTGGGCTCACCCATGAGATTATTTGAACGTGAGGACTTTGACTTGAATGATCACGAATGAAAATCAAGTCCTAATCCTCCCTTTTCTCTCTCCTAGACTCGGTTCATTGTACACCAGAGAACAATTGTGCGCTTCCTCTCGTCGAGCACACTCATTCACATTCGCACTCTGCCTCCGGCACTTTGTGTACGATGAACTTTGTCAGTGGTGGGGCCACTACTTGCATTACTTTGACTTATATACCAAGGATGAACCAAGGTAACTAACTCAACCACCGTCGCTCGATCTATGTGGTCGGACTAACTACACGGCAGTGGGGAGATGAGCCAACCACCTGAGCTCTTTCATTGCTCGGAAATATTTTTGTATAGAATTGGTATCGTGAAGAAAATTACCTGCAGCAGGAAACTTACCAAACGACACGTCATACAAACCATTCATTCAGATTCATTGTTATTTCATCGTAAGACCATTTTCAAGCGTTGGTGCGTAATCATTCTTTTGATTTTCGTATCATTCAAAAAAGCGTTCTCCAATAAGCCATTAGCGCGTGAAACGAGAGAGATAACATTAAGATCAGATATACATATCTTTAGCAGAAGATAAGACAGCCAAATTATTACATAAAACCGTTTACACTATCGCTAGTCAAAGAAACGAGAATGCTCCCGTCAACAAACGTCCGAGAAAAACTGGAATCGCCGTACCGACAGACACCGCGTAACGGGAATGCTCTTCTCAACGTTTCGTAAAACGCTTCTCATGCGTTAGCCACACCACGTAAACAGCGACACCTACGTGTAGAGGATACGCTCCTCTTAGGGAACGTGCAAGAAACGCTCAAACTCAGAGGCTGCTAAGCCCTTTAACTTTACGGAGAAAATAGTTTCTACAAGCGAGGCAAACGTTCCCTTCAAGAAACGTTAGAGAAAAACTGAAGGCTAACGAACCATAAATTTGACTTGACAGACGCCGACAACAATTAAAACCAACAACAGGCCGAAACTCGAAGCGCACAACATCACGGAAAGAAGAAAATTCTAGACAACAACAAATTGCAAACAAATTGTACTTGTGCACGTACGAAGAGGAAGAAACAAAAATAAGGCTTCTAATCGCACAGGACCATCGGTTAAGTATCTGTTTGCCAAAACTGGTAAAACGGCATATCCAAACCAAAAGCGTAAACGCTCCTTACAAGAAACGATAAAGCAAAACCGTGAGATATGACGCATTCAGAGAATGGTAACTGTAAAGCATCAACCATTCGTTCACTGGAGTCAGAGTTTTCTCCAAACCGTGCTGCACTGTGTCCCGAGCGTATCATTTCAGTATCATTTACGCGGGACAAACCGTATTTGCAACACATTGACACCACGACTAGAGCTTTCGTTCATCATCGAGTTTCACTGGTTTCACGGCTTGACCTGGATACAGCTCCGTTCGATATTTCTCCTGTTAGTTTCCGCATTGGCATTCGGCCTCTATTTCACGGCATTTCCCTCAAATTCATGAGTTCCATGAATTAAATTGAGCAACTTGTCGAGAAACAATGTTGGTAATCATCCCGTTTCGTCGAAATTTCATTCGGGAAAAACTACAATCGCTCGCGAAAACAGTCGGACACAATTGTAAACAACTTTAAAATCAAACAAACCAAAACAGTCGGACACAATTGTAAACAACTTTAAAATCAAACAAACCAAAAACAAAAAACAAAGAAATAACTTGAAAAACTAACACAAATTCGACGAGCAAAAATTTTTCACGTCCAGCCATTTTCACTCAACACTGCATTGAACACTGTACCCATACAAATTTCATATCCACATTTGCTTAGACTTAGAGCCGAGTTAGTTCAGGTAAGCGGCAAGTTTACTGATAATTGAAAATCTGGAATCAGTGAAAATTGTGAGCTATGACAAGTAGGTACTGTAAAGTTCCACAATTGGAACAACGGTAAATCCGGTAAATCCGATGGTCTCCTTACCTTCGAAATTTGAACTGTTCGTTCGTAAAATCTATGAAAAACTGCCACCTTGCCAGAATTATATGGAAAATTATAAACTTTGTTTTATACTTTCGAAATATGGTTTCTAGTAGTTCTCAGATAGAACTTCTGATAAATGATTAGAAAAATTGCGGTTTTTTTGTGTGTGAATAGAGCGAAATCTTCACAGTCCGAACATTCCGCTCTCAAATTTAGCGAACCTCGATAGACGATAGTCGAAACAGACTACATAAACCGATTTATCTCGTTCGCTGTTTAAAATCTCTTGAGAGGTGTTGATCTCGCATTTTTGGTGGGTATCCTCCTTCCATCAGTTATTTAAGTTCTTTCACTATTTTGCTCAAGGCTGGAAAAATGGCTTTGTTGTATCTAGCCTGAATGTTCGACTTCGATGTTTTGGACCATCTGGTTTTTATCAGCAATCAATAGAGGAAACTCAAAACTTTTTTTTGTTTTTACAAAATTTTATTTTCTTTACATTTTACATTAATTTCGTAAAATAAAAATTTTACATAAAAATAATGTGAAAATGAAATTGAAATTTGAAAACTGCATTTAACCAAAAATTTAAAATTTGAGATTAGTATTTAAAAAGTGTTGTTCGATTCAAAGCTTCCATTTAAGACAGCCATAAAAATGCGTATGCGTAAAACTGCTCGCTTTTCTTTTTAATAACCTACAAAAATTACCTCGTCCCATTATGTGGAACAATGTTTTTACAACTATGTGAATGATATGTTTTCGTTTTCGATGTGTTTATAGATTTTCTTTTGTACATTTTACAAGTCTATAACGTAATGTACGGATACGAAAATTGAATAAATTCAACTCAATCATCTGGACTTTAGATTCAGTTCTTTTATTTATACAAATACAAAAAAAAGTTAAGTTTTTCTTCTCTAAATTTTAAATAAAAACAACTTCCTCTACCGAACAAAGGGGGGTAACCAAAAACGATAAATTATTATTCAATAAACTAATCTTCTCATAACAGAAAAAAAGAAACCTCTGAAAACCTAACAATAACTAAAATCTTAACAATTTCCATTACAATTCGTCGTGTTTGGGGCCGGAAAATTCGTCATGGGAAATGTAACCGTTTTTGTCCTTGTCTTCGTGTTGGAAAATTTCCTCAACCAATTTATCGTTTTCTTTGAGCATATTTTGCACATCTTCAGACTCTTGACCCTCAACAGCAACCATTTGTTTCTTCAAATATTCACTGACCTAAAGGGATTAAATTTATACTTTTAGTCTTCGGAAATCTGAAAACCAGCCCATTGTGAACCATGGGACATTCGTGTGCAATGGTTTTGGAATTATCGTCGAATTTATCGTAGAAAATGAAATCATAAGAGAAAAATAAAAAAATAAAAAGTTCGACCGTACATATGCGATTACCTCTTCGCGGCTAAGTTGGTTGTCCTTGTTATCATCAATTTCCTTAAATACATTTGTAGTTGGTGCAGTTTCGCCAATATTTATCAATTCAACTTCGAAAATAAGAGTCGCACCAGCTGGAATTACGTTACCGGCTCCTCGGTCTCCATAACCAAGCTCTGGTGGAATTGTAAGTTTTCGCTTTTCGCCTGTTGAACAGATAGTGATGAATTAGTACGTTTCACAATTAAAAATTATTTCAACAAATCACGGCTTACCAACACACATGTCGAGTAGACCTTGGTCCCATCCTTTAATTACTTGACCAGAACCAATTTGGAATGTGAACGGTTGATCTCTATCTAAACTGTAATGATAAAAGAGAAAGTTTTAATTATTAAAATGTACAATTCACTTGAATGCACTTTTACTTTGACCCGTTACATGAATAACTGAATGAACGAAATGCACGAGGATATTCTCCAAATTATAACTCAAAATTTTTAATTAATCCCAACGTGTGCAGGTGTGTGTCGTCGCTTATACGAATTAAAATATTCAAATACAAACAATGAGAGCTTTTCACAAATAAAATAAATTGTCAAGCTGGAAACTAGAATTTGAACTTTTCGAATAAACAGAAGGAAAAGTTGAGTTTTAAACAATATTACAACCATAGCTCAATGAATCTATAAACTACAAATGATTGTGAGACTACATGTATGGCAGATGAGGTCTGATGTTGATACATTACGTAACACTCTTAATATACGTAAATGTATCCGAATTGATGTCTAAAGAGTCTAAAGACATCATCCTCTGACCTTCTTTTAAATCTATATAGGTTGCTAACCATTTATATCATTTAGTTCTTCATGTTTATTGCCCAACAACCCACTTCATTTCTAGGGATGCGTTTATCAAAAAAAATTCCATCTCACGATTATGGCAGACGGATGCTCATATATTCCAATAGAAATGATTACGTCACATTGAAATTTAACGGAGTAAAACTAAGTGTACTTTAAAACGATTTAGAAAACTTAAAACGGCGTATAAAAATGATGTTTTGCTCCCGTGTAAAATATGAAAAATGAAAAATTATATGCGAATATTTTGTGCATACAACATTAGAATGTGGCAGAAAACATGAAGAACGAGAAGCAGAAAGAGGGAAAAAAACGATGTGGAAAAACCCAGAAGAGACATAGAAAAATAAACACTCGCGTCTTGACGCAAACATGAAAAAGATTACATTTTAAGGGTAGTTTGTTTAAAGAAGAGATGTGGAAAATTGTGTTTATGGATATGTTTTTCGGGTTATATTGTCTGGAAATGATGTACAAAAATGGTGATGAGCTTTATTATGTCAGTGTAAGAAAAGACAATTCTTTAATACGTTCAAGTTGGTACAGAGCACGTTTTTTGTTCTCATATTTTATCCGCTTTCGCTTATAGGAACCAACCTACATTCATGAGGGAATTAACGCGGTGCGAAGATGTCAGTTCGCATGGTATATGTACTTGTTTCACTGTTACTACGATAAAAAATTATTTTCCAATTTTCATGATTAAAATTTGACAATTTTTTGAAGAAACATTTTTTTGTAAATATTGAAGAAGATGGATTAGTTGTCACACTCCATTGAATGAAAAGCGTTTTTCCGCTAATAACTTTTACCTTATCTTACTCTACCTTGTTCCCTGCTGGTAGCAGTTATAAATCATTTGCTCAACTACTACCAAATTCAAGTCAATGTAGAACGTAACGGAGACCAAAGAGTATTTAAAAATTAAGGAGAAAAGGGATTGATGATGTTCTACTAAAGGGGTAAAAGCAAAGGTACAAATCTGATATTCCTTCTCTATTCTTGCGTCTTGGTATTTTCATCAAAATTTGGCGAAACAATTTATATTACTTTCGGTGTACGAGATAGCGTGACGCCTCGGCCTCCTCGTCAAACACATAAAAAAGTAATAAAAAATAATTAAATTAAATTATTATTTCATCCTATAATCCATTGCATTCAGACAAAACCACAAACGACCGAATAAATAACAAACAATAGTATCACGATGTTCTTATATAAACAGTTCCATTTGGGACATACTTTAAGTCTTAAGTTTAGGCAACCAAGCAACACTAAAAAACGTTAAATATTTTAATTCGCTATGGGAATTTGGATTCGTGAAAAGAGCGCAAATGTTCATCTTTTTGCTTGTTTTAAAAGACAAAATTGTATAGAAAAAGTACATTAAAACAGCATTATGAGTGTGTGCTGGGTATAGATAAATATACGAACTGGTGGAGAGAGTTTCATCGAAGGAAATTACTCGAATATGAGGTGAACTTGTTTCCAATGAAAGAACGTGGTAATGTTGCTAGTACAAATTTTGGTTTCTTTTTCTTCTTCTCTTTGTTGTGGTTTTATACCCAGTGTTAGTCTAAGTTTATCGATAAATATGTAATGAAGTTTCCATTTGGGACTTAATTTGGTTAACAACAAAACCTAAACACTTGTAAAAATGAAGACTATCATGCTATTGGGTAACCATTTGCATATTTCATTTCATAATTCGCAATAAAGATCGACATTATTTGGTTATGAGTTGTTTCTTATCTTGTCAATTTTTTGCTGGAGGTGGAGGCGACATGATCGATGACGAAGTTACCATAACGTCTGAGTATGTAGCAAAATGTATGTTAAATCTAATGAACTAATTTTGTACCTATCTGCTACAGTTATATGCAGTCAAATTTCAACATGAATTTGCTTCAGCTGTCTTTTAGCTGCACACAAACAATCGAAACTACGTTTATACGTTTTTATACGACTTCATCCGTATAAACAAAAACGGTTTATTGTATGTGTGGATCAGCTGAAATAACAGCTGAAGCAAATTCATGCTGAAAATTCTCTGCATCTGACTGTAGAAACACTAAGAACGCAGGAAGTCTCGGAAAAACGGAACGTCTTCAACGGTGATTCTGTTACATCTTTAAAATTATTCGAAAAAAGAAAATTCAAAAAATTTGCTGTGAAAAACCATTTTTCGTTGGATGTTATTTATAAATGGAACTGAAGATTACATCAATGCAGTGCTAATCGTAAATAAATTTCCAAGGGAGTTCATCAAATATTCCATTGAAAATGTGTAACATATTTTCAGCAAGCATATAGCATAAATACCGTTCCATACCGCTTCCATCATATGCATATACATAAATACAGCGAACGAAGTACATATTGTAGAAACAAGCGATACGTCAATACGTTCATCAATAACAATAAAAACATCCATCCTCGTTCCCTCAAAATGTATATTTTGATGTAACTATAAAAATCAACCGAAATTTACGTCATAAAGTAAAATATGACTGTGATGAGATGAGGACGGGTTTTTACTGAGTAATAAACTTTTGTTATGCAGAGGTGATTCCTCTAGAGATTTACAGCGAGCGAGTCAGAATTTCAAACGTTAATACATTTGTCCCGAATTGTATTGGAAATTGTTACTTTCATGTGATTGAAAACAATTTCAAGCTTTGTTGGAAAGGCTATTGCGTTCAGTTTAAATTGCAAAACTATTAAAGAACTTGAACTAAGTTGAAGAAACTAATACTAATAGAAATGGATTTCTTACCAAAAGTAAATACGGAAAATTTCGAATTACGAAACTGACATTATAAGTTTAAATGATATACCTAGAGGTAGGGACAAAATGAAATCTAATTGAATTATTTCAAAATTTAAAGAACTCTTATAAATTCACTTATTTGATTAATTGATAATTTATAAGTTTAACCGAGAGGAAACAACAACCAACGAAAAAGGAATACAACCTAAAAGAGGCCTTGTCAACTACCTCAATTTTTGCATATTTCCGTAAGTCTTGTCGCAATATAATATAAATTCTATTCTAGTAGTGTTTTTCTCAAATATTGCGAATAGAAATAGACTGTTACCGAAAACAAAATTTCTCCACCTTATCAAGACATTCAAAAAATATTTATCGATACATAATTACCGAAATCTCCACCCTTTATTCTGTCATCATCCCCTAAGATTAATTTAAAGTGCGTGGATGTTTGTGTATACACATGGTTATAAATTCCACAAACAATGCAATAGAACGGTATATGTACGATATGTTCATTATATGAATATGAACATGAACACTAAAAGGCATGCAACGTCACGGTAGACAAGCAATTATTAAGAACAAAGTAAAATGTAAACAAAAAACAAAAACTGTAAATATTAACTTGCTTACATCTTTTCAGACAATCTATATTTCAACATGAATCTATACTCCATTCTTTTACGAGTTTCTAAGTAAAATTTACGAAACATTATCAAGGATATGTAAAGGGATTACACTGTTCAGTTCATCATGGCAAGGCAAAATCTAACTACAACAACATGAAAATTGAATTTAATTCACATGACTAGTTAAAGTTGATGAAAACGGATTCAATTTAGGTATTTCTAACTTTTTTTTTAACTTTTATTTATCATATGTGCTGTGGAAAGGAAGATGATTATTCAGGTAAATCACATGAAAAATTACTTTGGTGAAAAATGTGGGTGGGGAATGTAGATAGATAAGAGAACGTATTGAACAATATATATTGCCTTCAAGCAATTATATAAGAAAAATTTCATTGACTTTACCGCTCGATTGAATCGAACATATTTCAATGATTTATTTTTTGTCCATGAAATTTAAGTGATAAACAGGTCAGGTTTACCCAGGCCCGGAGCTACTAATGGACAAAGCTGGGTATTGCCCACCCTGGAATCATCAATGTCCACCCTGAGAAAATTCACTACTCTTCACATTTGAATACAAAATTTGGATCTAGTTAGTGTAAATTAATTAAAATTTTCGCCTGCGACGCTACTTTTTTCTACCTTTCTTTGTTTTCGAATAATATGAAATCAACAAATGGGCATTGCCCACCCTAAGATTCGGCTCTAGCTACGGGCCCGGGTTTACCTAAACCTGTTTTGACCTAAAACATCTTTTAGTTAACTGAACATTTCAGTCTGGTTTTTGACCATGGTCAACCTATTCCAAGATTGTAATTATCTTATGGTAGAAAATTTATGTTTTTTTTGTCAATATCTCCAAACCAAAATTCTGTGATTTTTGTAATTTCTTGTCTGTAAATAAATAACAGCAGATCTAATAAGATTGCTTTCTATTCATAAATTTAGTCATACTCTGTATAAATACATCCCTTTTTAAATGTCATTAAATTGCAATTTTCTTGTTCTAACATATAATATACATCCCAGCATTTTCCGTTCTTTAGAGACATCGGCAAGGGGTATATTCATATATATTTTGAAACCTATCGAAAGATATTTTTCCAATTTTAAGTGCTCCATAAAAATAAACTTCCTGTTTAATATATACTTTTAAAGGGCTGTTTTGACTTTAAAACCGGATAAATGGCACATATTATGCTATAACATAAACTCTGGTACACCCAGAATCCGAGAATAAAAATCCGACATAATATGCAACCGTATCCACCACCTTCAAATGGATAGGCGAAATATGTTTGAACACATCTATCTAACACCGAAAACATATTTCATCCCTTTTTCGATGTTCTCCGATCCTTAAACACTATCCTTTTTTTATATGTAAAAAAATGATAAAATAAGAGCATCTTTTTGCAATAAAACTTTCTGGGAATATGAAGTGAGCCAACCAAAACAAAACGATTTTTCTTTTCCAAAAGCGAACAAAACAAACAAACAGACAACAACAACAACCGACACAGTGTTTCGATACTTTATTTGACTACCGTTGATTTGATATACAAAAATCATTCTAAACACGACTGCATGCATATCCTTTTTATATGCAAACCGTATGGATGTGAATAAGAAGCCAGGTTTGAGATTCCATTTGTTGGGATGGTTTTCTTGCTCGATAGATACTTTAACAGAATGGAAAATGATATTAATGAATAAGTAAACCATATTGACTTCGACGAAAACTCGGCTCTACTTCTCTCCTTTTTTTTATTCGATGGTATCGGGTTGTTGATACTGCTAAGGCGCGAACGTCTGCACTGCATTCAGAGATGCTATTACGTTTGGAAATATTTAAAAAAAAAATCAAACAAATTGAATTGCGTGTCTTGTGTCCATTATGTGCTAATTTATGTGTATTGACCGACTGTTTATTAATTAGCTAAACATTTTACCACAAAAGTGTAATAATTCCGAGTATTTTGCGCTGAAATCACTTTAGTGCGCATGACTTGAATAGGACTTTCATTAATTATGTCGCACAAAAATCCGCATTTCGTCACACTAATTGATATAATTTGGTATTCGAAATTTGTAACCGATCCGTAGAGAACTTTAATATTAAATAATAACCGTTTGGTCGTGCGAGTCCTAAGATTGACCGAGTGATCGTCTTCGTGCTGTACTTTTTGTTTGTTCTTTTTAGATATCTTTTTTTGTTTAGTTATGTATGTTTTCCATAGAGGAAAATGTTTTCAATGAAATTGGTTTTTCTGTTATACTCGCAAGTTAGTCTCTTTTTTTCTGTTTCATAAAATGTTGCACGTGCATTTTTCATAGTAAGAATACGGTCACGAATGGAGATGTATAGGGAAAAAAAGCAATTCCAACCATTTCATTTTATTGGGTGTTTATGGTTGGTTGGCTGGCGAGATGGTTTAAAATTTGGAAACGAAATAGAGATGTCCATCAAATTAACCGTTCCATTTCAATTAAGAGAGTGAGAAACCAATTAATTGTTTCAATTTAAAGACACAACATTGAAACCGATAACAATGCCATCGGTTTGGGTGATTCCATACCGTCTACAGGTTTCATAGCACCTATATTACGATAACCAAATAATATTAATGCGACCTGCATTGTGTATTCAAAAATGGTATTGCTACATCCAGTTTGCAGTTACACAACACTGGTCCTCTTCTTAGCATCAGAAATATTTTATTCATTCAGGAAAGCTTTAGAACCCATAATATAGGTCATTAATCACATTTCATCATCAACTATAACTTTTCATAAGATTTTCCTTCCATGTTCCTATTTATTCAAACTCGAATACATATTATGCATGATTATGAGCAAAAACACAAAGTTTACATGCTTTACTATGCACAAATTTACAAAATTTTGCCATAAGACCTGTGGAAGGGAGCTAGTCAGTAAGAAACAACACATCTCACATAGGAGTAAGAAGTAATTTAAAAGCAACCACCTTCACTACCACCTGTACCACAATACCACACGTAGTAAACATTCGAAAATTTTGATTATATACATGTGCACTGTTGTAACACAACCAATATTAAGATGGTATGTTCGCTACAATGAAACATGCAGATTCAAACACGATCATCAGGGAGATAATGCGAGCAATGTATTTATATTAATATCAAAGTACACAGCAAATCTTTTCAAAAGAACCAAAAAGTTATGCCATACCAGAGGTAAATTTTAAATTTATTTTCGTTGAGTATCATTGTCTATTCGAAAATACACTCGTAACGCATAAAATCCAGAATTTTTTCCTGGCGTCAAATTTATACTTTCAGATTAAAACCATCATTGTGTTTACGTACGGATACATATTTCGCATACTTATTTAGAATATGAGATGGTGTTATATACGGCCAAATCCCGACTGAATTCCAAATAATTAGATTCGAACAAATTAACACATTCATTTTGAACACGACTTTCGGTGTAAGCATACCTGAGTTGGTGTTTTCGTGTGCCTAATTAATTAAACGAAAATTGTTACGGAATAAATAAAAAGAAATTGATATCTCTGAAGCGAAAGCGTTTACGATAATTTTGAAGTTATGTTTTGTTTTTTTTCGGAAATAATAATTAGCTGAAAACAACTGAAAATGGAGTCGGAAAAACTAGGCATATTCTATATGCTACCAATAATATTAGTTGACTGTGGCGGTGGCAGCGCTCGAAGCCAGTTGTATTTATATCCGTAGAATTAATTGGATTCTTCATTTCTTTATAGCATAGTATCACAATAATATCAATTATGAATTTAGCTGGAATGACAAACCAGAATCGAAACTATCGCATATTATAATGAGATTGCGAAAATACATCAATAATGTGATAAAATCAAAATGTACAGCAGATTTCTCAAGTATAAGAATTGTATATGGGAATGTGTACAGTTGGTCTGCCAGAGAATTTAATTAAGCTTTAATCGCAGAAGTCACACCAACGATTCGGTGGATTTCTTATAACAATTTTTGTAAACGAGTGAGTATGAGAAAATATACATACATTGATGTGACGATGTCAATGTCCTCGCATCTTTCAACCGAAATAGTTTTAAAAGTTTATAATAAGCGAACAATTTTGCTGAAGCACATCTATCTTCGAAGTTTTAACATTTTAGCATCCATTTTCATGCTCAACATGTTCTTTTTCGGCCTTTTAAAATAATTTCGGATTTTTTTTTTGCTGTTTCTTGTTAGTCATAAACTAAAAGTGAAATTTTTCCCATTTAAAAAGTCTTTGCTTAAAAAAAATTGAGGTAATACATAAGTCTCCTATATGTGGATGTATCGCTTTTAAGAAGCGTATGTTCAGTTCATCCTATAAAAATGTATACACATTACGTATAGTGGAACCTCTACCTTAAAATACGATTGCTGTGTATAAATAAAAATAAATATTTTTTTTATTTTTGGTTTATTTATTGCGAAACATTTTGAGAATTCATGGCACGTAGTTGAATTTATGCATATTCATAGGGTGAATGGAGAAATGAACACAATTTTACTTTATTACCTTTTCTGAGTGAGAGTGGATATAAGTGTAAGTCTAACCGAAAAAGGTGAATACTTGCAATCTTAGTTCAGAACAATAGTAAATACTTTGAAAACTTTCAGTAAATTAATAAGATATTGAGAATGGTTTCACATGAACTCATCAGTTAATTACCCATTCGCAGTGACGATGAGCTTTCTACGAATTGCATGAATATTCCAAGCGATATGACAGCTTATCGGAAAAAATTTAATTCAAAATTATCACATCGATTTCGATTTACATAAATTCGCATAGTCAATTCCATTGTCCTATAAAATCTATTTTCCATTGATACCGTGGGTAGCAGTGGGTAGATGGATAATAACATTGTTAAAGCCTCTTAAATCTACCTAAATTCAAGCGATTACTTTAAAATCATTGGAGTGTGCGAATTGCTTCTTCTATTTTTAAATGTAACCTCCCAATAGTGCGGTTGTTACACAACAATTTTCATAGGACAAAATTCGTATCAGAATGAGTGCGTGGTTTTTTTTCGCATTTTATTTTCATAATATCCACGAATATGTCTTCTCCATTTCGCATTACTTTTTTTCAGCATTAAAAAGATCTGATAAATTCATGTTTAGGTGAGATACATTGCGACTTCGATGTTATTATAAATATATGATCTTAGGGTGTTTATGTATTCGAAAATAAGGGGTTAAAACGGGAGGATTTTTTTTATATCTCATCCCATAAAATATGTTTTGAGAACACCAAAAACCATTGCACGTATGATAAGTACATACCATACAGATTCAGTCAAAGTAATAACAATAAAATGAGATAAATCAGATATTCATATGAACATTTAATATGCATGACACATACCTTATTTAGCTTAAAAATATTTATATCGCTCTGTATATGTACGTATGGATTTTTACGAAAAGAGTAATTCTTCCGAGAAACGGATTTTTTTTTGTACTTCGTCCCCAATATTTATATATGCAATTTTACCATTCTGAAATTCAACAATTTATGAATGTGAAGGTGCTACATGGTTCTATTCGATAAATTTATTTTCTTATTGAAAAATTGAACCCGATACATACATGAAGTTGAGATTTACAGTACATTGGTGGAAAATGTTTAAGGAATGCAAACATCAAATATATGTTTGAATTTCTCTGTGGTTAGCTTGAATATATATTACAACAGCAGGTTTCATTTTTCATGAAAATTAAAGTAATAATCATGATCGGGAAACGAATCGGTTTGCCATCAAGTGATTGGAAAATTATACAATTTCCAATTTATTTTACAAAATGTGTATAGTCATTGACAAAATTAGAGATTGAGGACACAGAGGCACTTTTAGGTGTTCATGACTGGAAATAAAAATTTATTTAGGAAAATTATACGTAAACAAACCTCATCATAAGTTTTTACTTTTCGCGGGTTTCTTACGTTTTATTTGTTCCACATGTTTTCTACCTATGGAAGTTGCGCTTGTTTGAATGACTTTATGTGAATGACTCTCTTTACGCTTCTTTTGTTGACAAAATGTGGAAGGATGTGGAACAATTAAAACTGCAGAATGATAACCAAGTAAAAATTTTAATTGAGTTGATTTTTTATATTGCTTCGAACCAGCTAAACAAACATTATCAATTATCAACATTATCTAAACAGACACTATCAAAGTCACCAACTATTACCTACAAAACAAATATGTCGCAAAGGAATTGAATAATAACGGAAAATATCGAGGAATTATTTCGAAAATTCGTGGAATTGTAGAAATTAATTGGAATTATAGGAATTGAATGGCGAATCCGGCAAGTATAGTTGTTAATCCGCTAATTAAAGTTAGGAATTGAAAGCAATTAAAAGGAATTAGTAATTGATTTGCCACCATTTCGGCTAGTCGGTTACCCCTCGATTTAGAATGAGAAATTAAGTTTAAATCTTCAATGAGAGTAAAATCCTTGGAAGTGGGTAAAGCTCACCGCTAATAGGTAATTGTAATATTTTCGATAATTTCTGACTTTGTGAAGAATACGGAGTGTTAATGAACCTATTCTGTGATTTAATTGAGTTTCGATTCTGTGATTTATTTAATTGTAAGAAAAAATTCTTTGCAATGCAAAGCGAATGCCAAGTAAACGAATTGATTGATGAATTGATGAATTTTGTGCACCCAAAATTGGTTTTCAAGTTTTCAAAGTTATCGGTAAATATGTGTATGACTGCACAAAATGTGAAATATGAATGAGAGACGGATTCTATGAGACATGTATGAAGGCATGTTAGATAATAAATATTTTTGTTTTGCAAACGTAAAGTTGAGGATGACGCTTCGACAAACTTTATTATTAAACACTTAAGATATAACTTTAAACTTTGTACAGAAAAATACGAAATTTCCAGGCCCAAATCGTCAATAATTTTCACTTGAAACTGGTGTACATGGGTTATTCTTGCCTATTCGGTTTTAAATGCTAAGCTATAATCTGTTCTTTTTTCGAATTCCCTGAACATATGTATCTTGGATACACAAGATCAGACGTTATAAACAACATCTCAGAAAGTATTTCTTTACAGAAGAAAAGATAGACACATAATGCCCTCTCGGAAAATATGAATTTGAAAGTTATTAAAATGAATAAGAACATGAATTTAGTTTTTATATCAAAGAAAAGTGAAACGAATCTGCAGACGATATGTTTTTCGTGCATCACAACAATCCAAAACTACCACAAACTAAATGATGAGAAGTTAGAATAATAAAAAAAACACAGGTCTGAACAGCTGCTAATTAAAATTAATCAACTACAGACATAATAACATCTATGATATGCCTGTGATATGTGTGTTAAAAATGTATGTTAGTGCCATCATAACTTAATCACCTATAATACAGAATTTTGCATAATGAAAGTAGCTAAATATTATTCATGGATTTTGTTATAATCGTTTACTCATCACACTCTTCACTTACATTAATTTCCGTCAGTGAATCATATTACGATATGGTAAGAGAAAGTATTTTTTGCCAAAGTCGAAGCTCTTTTGCCTGATGTACGTATACGCAAATATTTATGCCCATGCCCACATCCATGGCTATTATAGTGAATATTTCATTATAATGATGTTATGCATTGAAATAATTCTATTCGAAAGTGTTTTTTGCATCGTTGTTAATTATTATCATTTTACCACTTTTTTATAAACAAATTTTAGCTTCTAAGTAAATTATGGTTCGCTCTGGTAGTTTACAATTAATTTTATATACCGAGATCAGTGGCACGGAGTTTACGGGGTTTGCCGCCCAGAAGCATTTGTCCCACATGGAAATATGACTTTATTAAATTAATTTTGACGATTCGAACTGGTTTTTATGACTTTTTAATAACTTTGCTCTCCACGTGCAGAACCTAAGTCAATGCCTCTGCTGGATATGGAATTTTTAAGATTTTTTTAAAAACTATACTGTCGTGACCGTGAACTTTAAAGAATAGACAATTTCGATTTAGCCATATTTTACATCAAACTGCTGCGAATATCAAAAGAAATGAATTACATCAATCCAGTAAATCATTCGAATGGGAATATTTCAACCTATCCGACCTCCCGTCTCTGTGCTACATCTTTGGACCTACTCACATTTCTTATTTCCATAACATAAGTTTGAATAAAAAATGCCGGCCAGATGGTTCACTTTCTCAAAATCAAAAAAAAAAAAATGGCAAATTTTGGGTACTCACTGAATACAGCATGGATGGAACAGAAGGAAACGCTCTATCATCCATTCCGAAAAACTAGACACATACTTCACATTCATTATTTTTCCACTTCAACCCTTATACGAACGTATAGCAGACTATTAAAGTATTTATAACGTACTTTGCATTTTATTTTAGATCATACACGATAGAGGTGAATTATACCACCGAAAACTGAGCTCGTAATGTCCATTTATTTGAGCTTTAAACAACATGCTTGGAAGCATAACTTAAAACGGTGTTATTATGAATGTTCAATGAAAAATTCAGAACCCGCTATGGGTAAACACAATAATCGGAAGTCGCAAAGTGTTTTCCCCTCGATATTTAATTACAAAAATTGTTATGACACCTCAGTGTTAACTTAAGAGTTTCGAGGGTTATATGTAAAATATTTAACTGCAAAACATACCATCTCTCTCTTTTTATTTTAATTGAAAACAGCAAATTCTGATGGCCAATTAATTGGCAACAAATGTGTAATGGATCTGCGGGAAAAATTCTTGTCATGTGTATACACATCGCATTAACTACTCTCATAAATAAAAAAGGAAAATAAATATTTTAGTAGAACATGTACTCTGAAATCGTTGAAAATATTGTCAGAGTATTTGAGGATATAATATAATACGGTTCCGTGTTTCGTTCTATACAGCCAATACAGCACAAGTTATCTTCCATTCACATCCCAAATACAATGTATATTCGACATATAAGTATTCCGGAAAATTTTTCGAAAAGAAATGTTTTTTCAGTTCAAAGGTTTATACAATATTAGAGGATAGCTGCGCGTATAAAACATAATACCCGATTCCCGAGAGGCTATAAAATAGAACAGGGTGCATAGTTTATATGCGATGCGACATTGTTGTCTGGGGGCATAAAACAAACCGTAATTTCATGAATTTTTAATTGTTTCGGAGTTTCGTTGGTACATACTCCACTTCGGGTGTTTGTTGTATTATTTTTTCTTCTTCAATTTTTTTAACTCCATAATGGAATGAACTGTGTGGATGTAATATAAAAATATTTAAAGCAGGAAGTTATATATGTAAAATGCAGATAAAAAATATTTATCACTTTAAATTGAAGGAATTGTTAGTTGAGCAGGTCTCTCGCAGAACGATACATAATATAAAAAATCGATTGAAAGACCAAGAAAAGTCCTTTTTCATTTTTTCGTGATTAAAAATTTGATCCATTGTTTTACAATTAAACACAAATATACCAAAGGAAAAAAATATTGACGCCGGTTGAAGAGATATTAATTAGATTTTTCGAATTTCTTCACAAAGGTTTTCTGTTTACCTCTCTACCTTTTTCTAATTAAAAAACGATCGACAAATTATATATTATACCCATTCAGCGTACAAGTATCTGGCAAAACAATCTCTTTCTTGATAGTGAAGCTATTTTATTTCCATTAAATTATTCATGTCGATATTTAAAACTTAGCCTCAGGTGGAAGGAAAAGCCTATATGTGTGAAACTGACTCATATAGTATATCAGTGTAGCGCCATGAGTAAGCCCACAAAATGTGCATTTATTTATATGTACACAGGACATAAACACTAAAACCAAAATATTTACCTTTCGCATAGATTGTAACTCTTAAGTTTGTTTGGGTATAACATATCTTACAAGTGGTAAACGAGTGATTTTTTTTTCGTCGAAAGAAATACAGTTACCTCTCTACGTGTAGTTTATACTCAGTCGTATACAATCTGAATGTAATGTGCATGTATACATTTATACACTTTCCGAGTTTACGTATGATTTTAGAAAGGGAGAGCTCATTTTATATTGAAAACCTTTTTGATAGTTTGCCCCAAGTAAGTTGAAGAATTTTATTTTTATTTTAGACATACCCTTCGGAATATTTGAGTATATTATCCCTAGTTTTGTGGGATGATCAAGAATGATTTTTTTATTCCAATCGGAAGAATTTAAGTGTTCAAACAGATTGATTAAAATTTATTCTTCTGCAATGTGGGTGTGTGAGCGGTCAAATCACGTATTCCGGTTTCAGTCTTCTGCAACCGGGTAATCGTTTGTTACCGTTGATGACGACAAAACGATTCATGCAATTGGGCTAGTGCTTTCTCATATAGTCAAATGTGAAAGTAATAATTTTCTTTCAAACACAAGAGGCAACTTAAAACAAAATAAGTAGCAGATTTTATTTGTTTTGTTTTGTCAGTATATAACTTGGTCTGTTACGGATGGCTCGCATCTGTTATCGATAAAGACTTCAAAAATAACCGATAAACTATGACTATGCGGTCTTATATACAAAAAAAATGTTAAAGGAAATGAAGTAAAAGATTTGAAATGACAATCTCTTGAAAACATTTTAATTAATATGAAGTGATATATCCGATAGTAAAGCTGCTAATATGCTTGTCATCTGTGTTAAACTCTATGTCAAAATCATATTACTATTTTAAATCCTTAATTAATTCTTTTTCTTCGATTTCGAGTCTTATTAATTTGTTGTTGTTACAGTTGTCAATTTACAAGTGATAATTTTGACATGCTTGCTCTGTGGGCACTAGCATAAATTCTGTAAAGTAGTTATCTTTTGAAACCATGTAAAATGCGTCTGATGTAACCAATCTCGTTGATGGCTTAGTCATCTTTTTCGTCTTTTAGTCCACATAAAGTATGTGATGGAACTAAACCAAGCTTCACATTCTCCATTCTAATTTTGTCAATTTTGATGAGTACAAAAATAAAAATAAAATTTTTTCTTCTTTACTTAATTCACTTTTTACATTTTGAGTCTTACTTTATATCCTGTCTTCGTGTCATATCAATTTATATTGCTAAAATTATAGTGAAACACTAATAGATTTTCGACCTTTCCTGCATCATTTTACTTGATGAGTTCATTTTAAATGAAAAGCTTAGTGATGTTCGTCTGCATATGTATAATACACATCTACCTACTTCGAATCAACATATTTACTAACCCAGATATGCAGAAAAAAAGAACTATGTATACGTATAACTGATGAAGAACAATGGTCTCATAAACATATTTTTTTTCTGTTACAGCTTCATAATACATTTTCATAAATTTTTTCGTTCTTTTGTTTTGGACCAAATGAATTTTGAAATGAAATAGTAGAGGAAGCATCATATACATATTTAACCAATGATATGTGGTATATTTTTTCATCTAATTTATTATTCAAAGACTTAAAATTTTAAATAAAACAAAATATTTGTTTGCTGTCCGTTCCGTTGCCTAGGCATATGCAAAAATGTTGGTGGAAAAAAACTGTATATAACCTATCCAATATGACCGAAAATTCATGCTATTAAATTGCATTTTGATGGTAGATTATATGGAAATGTGTGTCATCGCAAAAGTGTTAATGGGTTTCGCATATAATTGAGAGCTAGAGCAATCAACGTGTTTGTATTCACAGTAACAAACTCGGATCAATTAAACTGCACAAAACAACGTACTTTAATTTGTTTTAATCGGAATTTTGAACAAGCAGTTAAATGCTTTAGCAGTCGATTGAAGCCGTCATAAGCAGACAAATCAAAATAGACTATCTGCCTTAGGTAGGTGACAGTTTATTAAATTGCTATAATGCATATGTATGTTGCTTTATGTTGCTTTATTTTAGACAATCTGTGTGGAAGCATTCTGTTGTAAATGGACAAAGATGGATTTATGCAAAGAATAAATAATGAGAATTTCACGTTACGTTTTCGGGTTTGTAGAGCTTTTGTAGTTAGAAAAACAATTTTCGATACGTTGTTGGAGACGGAGGTTTATCATCAAAATGTATGAACAAAATGCAATTTGGGAATGTCAGGCACAAATTGTGTAACTCATATTGCCGGCAATATATACCAGAATATATGTTCAAACAAACGAAGTACAAGATTTTTTACATGCTTCTGAGAATTTTATAGTTCGCCTCGTCCCTTTGAATAGAAAGTTTCTTGCGTATCATTGGAACCCTAACTCTGCTCAGGTTGCACAAAGCGACATTACATAAAATCAATTGTCCAACGCAGACACTCAAATCACATCCAAAGAAGATCACAGCAATAGAAGTAATAGATAATATGGCGATACATTATCATTTCTAAAATGTTAGATGCTTGTACTAGGGTACATCAATTCTCCACTATTTTTTTTAGTCATGGATGAAACCGGGTACGAAAGTCACTTATTGTACGAAATTTTTAAATCCGTTGAGAAATCTTTTTTAGGTCAAATAGAAGTTTGCGCGGCCGAACCTTCTGAACATTTTTGAGTTTTCTGAATATGCACCATACTTAGTGCCACACAGATGACGATCGTTTAAATGTTTTTGTTCCTATTAACTTCTCCTAACTTTGATGGACCAGATCGAAGAAAATAAATTTCAATAGGGTAGAATACAGTGGCTTTCACGGGCAAGTGTTAACAGGAAACTGTTATTCTTCGCCTAATGCGCTAATCTGTTAAATGCGTCAGTGTGCATTGGGAAAGCAGTAGAACATCATTAATTTGTGGTTAACAAGTGAAAAAAGTTGTCGATTAATTAAAAAGTTTTTACAAATTCGCAATTCACATCGATAATGAATGATGAAAGTTAAAATAAAAATTCTGAACGTATCTACATTGAAGTATAAAATGGCATTTATGATGCCATATCGTTCGATTCGAATCGAATTGATTCAAAATCTTAAGCATCAAAATGTAGAAACCGGAATCGATTTTTAAATTAATTTTTTTTCTCTGTTGTAACTTTTAAAAGTTATTTATTTACAACAAAATTGATAGTACGCAATGCGGTTTCGTGCTTATAATATCGAGTTGGATAAAATCTCTCTTTTCAAATGAATGGCTGTAAATTTTGCGACCTGTTGTCGGATGGTTCATACTATACGATTATATGATGTAAAGTAGCGTATGGTGCAGTAAATAACACTGGTTTTCTCGCTAATGTAATAAATATATTTTGCGTAACTAGCAACTATACTCGGTTGCATGTATTATCGTGGACAAATAAATTAAATACAACAGATACGAGCATTGTGTGGGGGATGAATCATGAATCAGTCAACCCTGAATGAATATAATGAAAAGATTTTTATCTTTTATTACAAACGCTTTCAGCGATATTTCGATTATATATAGAAATTTCGTTCAGTCAGTTAAAAAAAAATGTTTTCCCCCCATAAATTGCAATTAATTAGTTTTTTTCCCTGTAAACAAGACGTACACTTACCTTGAATCGAATTTCGTTCCGTCCGTTAGTGTTCCTGTATAATGCATTGTAAGCATGTCGCCATTCTTCGATTTATTTGTGCATCCTTCGGGTACACTTTCTACATCTACTTTGAGTCCGGTGCAGCTAACAATTGCCACAAGGCACGATGCTACGATTATTGATTTGATCATCATCTGCAATACACGATAGATTTATGTTATTCTAGATACAACAAAGGCAATTAAACGATGGGTTTGAGATACGCTACTATAGCTAAGATGACGTATGTTTTCGAATAGACAAACGGCATTAACGTTCAGCGATAAATTGTGTCATTGACCTTGGTATAAAAATGGAATCTTATTGCCAAAAAAAAATCCAATTATATGAAAAGAAATTCATTTTTCGGATTCCATTTAATTTTACGGTTAGCTCGGACTCGAAACGATTTTTCTCCATCGATGAGTTTTAGATCTTATTCCGGATTTTAATAATATATTCAGAAATCTCTTGTACTACGAGTCACGTGAACATGGAGATGTAAGAACAGTGAACCATACAAGACAATTTCGCAGAAACAATTCTTTCCATTTTCTATTTTCAATAGACACGAATAATGGTTTACATTAAATAAAGAACTTTTCACGTGTCTAATTTGCAGTCGGTGTAGAGATAATTTCTTATTGTTGTTCAATGTTCATGTTACATCAAGGAAATTAATTTATCTAACAACATACATGAGGATACCACTAATAATCCCGGCTTAAATACCTTTTATTCAGCACACAAAACCAATTACACAAAATAACATCAATTAAATATACACAAAAGAAGTTCGTAACGCAATAAATAATGTCATGTTTAGACAATTCTAACACAATTTTAAGCTTTTATTTGTGCGAAAACTGATGTGCTTTTGTGCAGATTTTGAAGTAAAGTTAATTTTCTGTTGGTCCTTTGTGATTTGAGATTCTTTGGTTGGAAATTTCACTCTGCTTGTGGGTACGGTTTTTATGTAACAAACCATACACACCGCATATGCATTGTGTCTACATGAAATATTTTAATTGAAATCCGTGTAATTATCTTCATATGCATCCAAATCTTATGCAATGCAAATCATGGTTTGTATTAGGCGAAAAACGATAAGATAACAAGGTCACGCGAGAATCTTGTATTTCATTAATGAAAAAACATTTTTTTTGTTGATTGATACGACCAAAAGTTTCTTGTTGCAGTAGCCTAAAGAAATAGCTATGGAAGTTGCACGACTGAAGTGACATCATCGTTCATGTCTCTTGCATTTTACACAGGATTTTACAGACTTTTTTTTGTCAAAGTGCTATCCTGAAGAAACATTTAAAGTTAAAGTTAAAGTTAAAAATGTTAACATTTGTCATGCAGCGTTAAAATAAAAACAAGAAACGGATCGGAAATTGAGTGTGTCTTTTTCATAGATACTAAGTCACAGCCCAGCAAAATGAACTGTGAAGCCATTTCTAAGAAAAACGATTAATATCTGTAGAGTCAGTCGATATGTATAGTTTTAGATGGTAAAAACCGATCGAACATGGATATAGTTCAGTTATGTTGCTGACACTATAAGTTTCTCTTGACTTTGTGATTATGTTTCATTTAATAGAGGAAAAAGCTGAAAAAGAGAGTATATCTGAGAATATTTTTGAAATCAATTACCCGTTTGGTCGTGGAAAGGAAATTATTTTTATTATAACTGGGTAAATGGCTCCCTCTTTCCAGGGCTCGTAAAAAAATTGTTCTTCACAATTCGTCAGTAAAAAAATGCATAAACAAAATCTCTCATCAATTAGAATGTGTAACGGTTCCATGACAACACAATAACGTTGTGACTCTACATAGTCTCCCCGGCCAAATAGATAATTAAAAATTGCTGTAGAGGTAAAACGGACGATTACTTTTTTACGATACATGTGTACACAAGATTAGATAAGAAGAACCGTATTCGATTTTAACCATCAAACATGGAAACATTTTTACAGAAATTCATATATAACCCCGACAATTGAAATCAAACAAGAATTTAATTAAAACAGAACTTCGATGCTATTTTTTTGTGTGTGCTGTAGATATATTTCCGAGCAAGAATTCATTTCATGCCGATACCGAATCTTTGAGCAAACATTGATTTGAATAGAAAAAAGAAAATGATTAACACCTCGGCTCGAGTTGAACGTAAATTGTTTTGTATTCCGAATGGAACGACGACCCGTTCTCTGAATATGTTCATAATAGGTTGAGTTATTTGGACAATATCATTTCTAAATCACGATGCCATTTCTATAATAATTCTATAATGCACAAAATGCAATATTGGGACAGAAAATGTTCTGTTATATGTCTTCACTGATTTTGTTTGTTAAAAATATTGACCGTGATGAATCAACGTGAACTCATAATTTGTAGCATTTCACATCTTTAACACATTCACTGAAAGGTATCTTTGTACGAGTTCCGGTTTCAATCAGATAAAAAACCATTTTTTAAGGCGATGTGTTCGATTCCGAATATCCCACACGTAGGTTTCTATTTATTATACTGATCTAGTTTACGATCAATTATATTTCAATTTCTTCGAAAGTTCACCTTATTTTAATTGAAGAAAAATTAATGCGAATGAGCATTAACTTAATGCCATTAAGTCAATTGTTTTAGAATTTAATTCATATTCATCTTAGCTTGATGATAAAAGTGGTGTGTTAAATAAAGTGAGTGTCGATGTCATAGATGGATATTGGATACATCCATTCATTAAGTACCACGTCAGGTCTGATTCTTTAAGTCGTTTCAGATTTTTTTTTTTTTGCAGTCCAATACAGCTGTATTGTGAATTTTAATTGACCAATGAATAACACTATAATAATCATTTGAACGTGGTTGGAAAGAAAGCGGTTGACATAAATTGTATTCTTTTCATGAAACATTTACTTCAACACAAAAACTAAAATGCCGTTTCAATTTCATTAAACTAAAAAAAAAAATTGGACAAAAAACTCTCATTCTCATTAAATACCGCAAAACCGGCAATTATTCAAATTTCTTTAATTTTTTTTTAATTACAAATTTATGTTAAGGACATAGGTCAAGTAAATTAACAAAAGCAATTGATTAAAACTTCCACTTACTGTTGCAATAAAGAATAAAAGTAACAAAGGTAGAATGGATACTGAACTAAACACGTCTGTACCGTTCCGATTTCACGAAATAACTGGATGAAAACTAATTCAACAGTCAATGAATTCTAAAACCCGTAGCGTGTGCTCTTCCGACACAAGATACGTAGCAACAAAATTGTACTTTTGCCACATATTCTACACCAAAGTACAATTTTGTTGGTTATAAATTCCACTCTCTTTCTACCACAACGTTATTTTACAACACATGCAGTGTAGAAAAGGCAACAATGTTATACATACAGTAAACAGAATCGTATTATGTTGTCTCGATCTCTCAGCGATGTGCTTATCGAGTAATAAGTACAACGTGGAACTCCAACACCCAAAATGAATTTTTATACACGACGACGGTCTCGACGAAAACACTCTTATCGGCTTCATAAAAAAACTGTATTCTATCTGCAATTTCAAAGCGCATTTATGGTGATCACGTCATCAATTGTCTAGTGTACTCGCAAGTTGATACGATTTCGTATTTTGCAAATTTAACTATTCATAAGGAAGCCAACCTATATGGGGCGGTGTTTCGCTGGTGATGAATTTCATTTGCATTTAAAACACATTGACGTGAACATATGCTTAATTTAAGGAAGCAGAAAATACTAAAGGCTTAATGAACGAACATACTACACACTGGTTGCGACAAGTTTTTACTTTAATTTCAAAATCATAAAGAAGATGTAGATGAGAGGTGATTGGGATTAATGACTTTTGAAGAAGTCAACAATAAGAAGATCGTTGCAAATTCCTACTAAATATTATAACAAATGCTAATTTCTGTCCACGATACTCCCGAACCAACTTGCTAAAGGTATACAAAGTAATACATTACCGTTAACTGAACAAGATATTTGACTTGCGCATTAACAAATAAATTGTAAATTGCCACGTTGTGTTTTTGTTTATTCTTTCGCCAAAGGTATATTCCCCTCAAATGCCGTATAGAAACTTGTTGAATCATTGAGCATGTATTTTTCAAAATTTATAATGTCTGAGCTCATTTTACGAGAGAAATAAAATTCGACTTCAGCATTATACATAGCTGTGAGTTGTACACAAAATGTTTATGTATATACACTCCATGTCCACTACCATTATAGTATTAATGCAACAGGTCTCCTAAGTATTTCTCAAATTCGTACGGAAATGTAAAGGAAATTAAAATGCTGATGAAATCCTTAATTGAAGGTGATGTTGTAATTAGAATTTGATAACTTGGACGAATTGAAAATTTGGACAATTTCGTACATTTTCCGAATTTTATTAATTTACGTCTTCATATAGCTTGTGTAACCTTGAACGTAATATCAATCACAACATACTATCTTAACTTTCATTTTAATTAAGATACACTGGCATGTATACTGGGTGCATACTCAAATTTCAAACCATGAATACTTTGAATGTTATTATTACTCCCTTCTTACAAGTTAGGGTATGGTTATAGGTAGAGGTAGACCATGTAATGTAAGTCTTACACATAAATAATAAGGTGAAATAAATTTAACAATTTTGAAAGTAATGAAAAGTTTATATAGTTGATAGGTACGTCGGTATAATTAATTGCAGTAAATTTCTTCGAAAAATGATACTTTTATGAACAAATAACGATGAAGTAGTAATTAAGAGCTCAGAGATTTTTGTATCAAACCAGACTTTAAGCAAAATAAATAAGTTATAGAATTATTTATTGTGCTGTCAATAAGTACGATTGCCATTTATGTAATGTCCTTACCTAAGTTTATCGTTTTGGTCAGTCTAATCTTCCAATGTGACATTCGCTTTGGCATAAATGATCAGGAACATCTTAAAAAAACAGCAACAGAAACGTAAAGATGCTGTAGGTAAACTATTGACCTAATTAATACTTGAACTTTATCAGTACAATGTGTGTTTTATTAAGAAGATAGACTTATAAGAAAAGTAGTAAAAGAAGTACACCGAAGCAAACCATCTTTTATTTACCGTTGTGATGATTGCTCCATGAAACTGTGAGGGTGAAGAGTATTAGTTCTCTTTCAATTTAATTTGTTTGGTATCCGTATATTCTTGATTAGTTTCGTCGTCCTGTCGCTATGCATGCACTCGTTGGTTTCGTTGGTGTACCTGGTGTACGCACAACTACGGTTGATTTTTTTTTCTTGAACAATGAACACTCATCTGATTAACTTGTAATCGCAAATGTTCGATTGGCTCGCAAACTGTGAGACTTGTTATTATGAAGTGCAGGAAAAATGTAGATTTTGGGCTTTCATTTTCTATATTTCAATCAAGAATACTTTTCAAAAGTAGAATTATTTACGGAAAAACGCTTATGTAAAATAGATTGGATCTTCGAAACATCTAGTCATTAGTCATATGTTATCGAGAACAACCCCAAAAATAAACGATGAGCTCAGGTTATTGTCCCTTTGCATAGTAAAATGTAGAGTAAAGTTAAAGAAGGACAAGATTTGGTATTTATACTTAAAACAAAAGAAATAACAGATTTAATCGTAACAATTTCTTGTGGAGATCATTTTACAGAAATAGATTTCTGAAGATTTCTAGCTTAATTTCCGAAAAGTAGACCTTTCTAAAAACCCTTCTCTCTAGGAATCAATCGGGAACACATATTTCTGGTATCTAGAATCATAAACATAATTTTATACAATGTCCAATGAGCGTAAAACATAATTGTCGTTTGCAAATACCGTCTGATCTGAAACATGCAGTGACAAAACGGATATGAGAAGTCAACTAATGAATTGATCAATAAGGCTGAAAAAAATGAGCCTGTAGTGAATATCTGATTACAAAGGAAAACACAGCATAGTTTGTCACTCTCATCAACGAAAAATTTCTTATGTATTTCCGGCCTAAAGTACAAAACGATTTTACCTTCAAGCTTCCAAATGACTCACTGGTTTAGATAGCAAGAGAGCGGTCCACGAATCTTATTTACCATACATAACATGCAAAAAATGAATAAAAAAATTTACTAATGATAAGTCGAAATGTTTAATTCAATCTGACCAGTCTAAAATCACATCAAATCACCTTACATAAGCCGCATTTCAGGCAAAGAAATAGTTATGTTTTTCCAATCGTTCCAGTTAGTATATAAATACATAGACGAATCACCACATCAGTCACATGATCACAAACACCAACTTTAGTCGAGATTTTTGTTTGAACAGAACTATTCAAGCGGAAATACCAGCGAAATAGTACGAAACAGGCAGGCGCCCATTCTGGTCAGTTAATTAAAGTATAACTAAACGATTAGTGTTGTGTTGAACTGTGAAATTATTTAATTAGTTTCCATCGTTTTGTTCGAGCATTTGGAGAGGTGTCGTCGTATTGTTTTTGTTGTCAGTGAACTCAGAATTGTATGTTGTTTTTCTTTAAAGAAAGCAGTGTTGTTTGTGATTTATGTGATTGTAACAACAAGTTTCACTGAACGCACGAAAATTTCGTTAATTAATTGTTTTTATTATTCTCATCTCGCGATCTGCTTGACAAGATTTTTGAAAGTGAGACAGCATTACCGTGTCACTAATCATACAAAATTAAATGAATTCAAATCAGAATTGTGAAGATGATGGAAATTGCTCACCACCAGTGGAAAAAGCTTATACGCTCCAGGAAAAGAAACCACCTTTCGATGACTGGTAAGTAAAGTTTTTGGTTGAATTTTTTGTTGAACTGAATAGAAATCGAATGTTAAATCACAAAATTCGATTTATCAACGATTGTACATTTTCGATTTCTTCTATGGAGATTATTGTAATGTGGGAGTGACGATTATCGATATATGGCGGAACAATAAATAATTACATTTGGTTCGAATTTCGAATGGATTCGCTCTAATTACCAGATAAAAATTGTGGCTTATGCCTATTTAAATAAAAAATTTTAGTGAAATGACGGAATGACTTCGAACTCTGTCGGATTTGTAAAGTTACTTGAATCTGATTCCAGAAAAACGCATTGACAAAATATTTCTATTTTTTTTTTCAATTTTATGATAAACTTCAAATTTTAAACAGTAACTCTATTGCCTATTTAAGACACGATCTAAAATTAACCTTGAGGAAAGATCGTGACTCTACATATAAACATCCATAAAATACCTGTTACATGTTAGACTTACTTGCATATCGTGACTTTTTAAATATTGAAAAACAGACAGCAAGAATATCACCGAATTATTATAACTTCTGCTACTCCTTTTAATATAACAACAAGTTTCAAAAGAGGTTTATACGAAATCTTTTAGATCATTTGTTTGACCATGCATTTTGCTATGTAAGAGCAAATAGTCGGTGCTTGTCGTTTATTTTATTTTGTCATCATCGTTTATAACAAATGAAATTGATCAGATGAAAATGGATTTTCCACATATTATGTGCAGCAATCATTTTAAAACGTCGTGGTTTTTTTGGAATTTATTTTCTGTCTATTTAGAATATTATCTGATTGATTAATTTTCTTTTTCTTGGATTGAAGTGTCGTCTAGTAAAAGTTATATTTAAAAAAAATAGCTGCTATATAGGCACGGAGGCCCCAGAAACGATTTAAAATTAATTGAACAAAGAGGCAGGACACTTAAAAGACATACCGTCAAACGATTTTTTGTTTAGAATATTTTTTTATAGATTTTGTCGAACCTTGTCTATCTACCTTATCTTCGATAGATTGTTGAATTCATCAAACGATGCCTGTTAATGTCTTTTTAATTCTCCCACTCCCAATGTACACTTAAACTATTTAGCAGAGATTTTATTAAACCCCATACAAACGTCCTGCGCTGTTCTTGGATATTTTACTTCACATCCTCCCCAATCTTCTGTTTCCAAAATCGAATCTGATGTAAATCAGGTTACAGGTAGTTGTAACCACAGAGCGTGAGCAAGTGAAAAATAAACAATGAAAGATAGAATATTGCAAACATTTGTTGTGCTTATGGTACCACGTCGATACCGGTTACCGCAAAGTTGAACAAAAGCGAAAACCTAAGAGAGCTTTTTTTTGTTGCAAAGTACTTAAAACTTACTCAGCAGATGGCGCTGGAGAACTATGGTAAGTTACCATCCAATAATAAGCGACGTAACGTATTTTTGAGCTAATTTTGATTTGATTAATTCGTTGGTAAAGATTAATTCGCTATCGAAATATAGTAATTAAGTGTCTTCACAAAGATTGGTCAATTAAAAACATAATTAATGTCATAAATAATGAATAAAAGCGGTTTCAAAAGTTAGAGTGCGTACTTCTTGACATTTCTCATATGGCAACATTGAGTCCAATTGTGACATACTAAAAGTCATATCTCGAAAAATATGTCAGTCTGAATCCGATCGCTTTACATTCTGGTACGGAGAAAATATCGCTAACAATAAAAATTGAAGAAAATTCTACTGTGAAAAAGTGGTGTCTGATAATTCTGAGAATATTAGTCATTGTGCTGTGCAACTTGTAATTCATTAAATTACGGATTAATTTTGTTCAACCACTCTTCTTCTAATTCAAACTTCTTAAGGTATGTTAAAAGCAGACAAAAAGACTGGAATTTCTAAACTGGATAAAACTGACAGTATCCGCACATTTATTGATTTTTCTTATTACTTATTAATTATGCATATATTTATTGCTCGCTTATTCGATTATATTCAAATATTGCTGCTATAGTTCATGTTTTGAGTCTTAGAAGTTGTAAGAACTGTTGTCAACAAATTTTATATTTGGTTTTGTTATTTAGTTATGTAATGCAATCATCCCAAACCATTGTATTCACACCGTATTACTGTAAAAGAGGTGGTGTATTTTTACTTGCCAGTCCTCTGTTTGTAATTCCGTACTCATGCATTGTTGTATTGATTTTTGGTGGTAATTTTTCGTTCAATGCCTTGGCGTATCATTAAATAATTTCGGTAATTATCCCAAAAAAAAGGATTCTAACAGAAATCATGTTCGAACCAATTTTTTTCATATCATTTAAATAAATCACTCGAATATCAACCGACGAATCGATTTTCCAATTTTTATTAAAATGTAACAAGAGACTGATTGAATTTTATGCGGACGAGGGGTTGGTTTTATGTTAGGTCTACCATTCGCATTTCGGTGTGTGCACAATCATTTATTTTTGTAAAATTTGTATTAATCTTGTGGCCCTATGAAAATATATTGTTTTCGATGGGATTAAGACAGGCTTAAATCGTAACGTAAAATTAGTGTGTGTTGTGTGTGTGAACAAAAAATTGTGTTTTAATTGCAGCATCGACAATATAAATCTTTTTTGATTGATGAGCTAAACGCACACAATTGACCACAGTAAGACACCTCTACGATTAATCGATAATTCATTTTACCGCTCACATTTTGTTATAAAAAGACTTTTAATCGAGGTTTATAGCCAAGGAATTTCCTTTGTTGGGAAAGAGTTGGGAAAGCTAGTAACAGAAACTAAGAGCATCTTCAGAACCGACCTGTATTTAAGGTAAAGATATATTCGTTTTAGCTGAAATGTAGAAAATAGTCGTTTATGCAACTGAGTGATAAAAGCTTTTAGACACTGGTTTTAATAAGATGAGATCGTAGGATGAGTTTGAAAAGCACATTACTTATCAATAGGATAATAGTAATTTACGTAATCGAGGTGCAAAGTACTTTATTAGGCTCTAGATGTGTAATTATGACACGAGGCCGCAGGCGGTAAACTGAGGGCGGTAAATGTACAAGAAGCTATTTCCATCATTTGTCCCTTTGACAAGTGAATTACTCATAAATTGGAAATACAAGTTTGTGGCCGTAATTAAAATCTATTTTAATTCTCGTTTTTGAGTGGCAACTTGACTTCATTACTGTGTTACTTTGCCCCGTGTTCTTTGAATTGAACACCCTCTTTAAGTCAAAAAGTGGAAAAGACTTCTTGTGTTTTGGTTATAGTTCTCGCATTGGGCTCGAACAAGCTTCACATAAGAAGGACCTCATCTATCATTATTCTCACAGTCACATCATGTCCTATTCTTCAACTTAAACAACTTCAATTTTGTGAACACTTTCATTAAAATCACATAAAAGGTATAAGCAAGCAAGATGAAAGAAATGCGGTGAAATGAACAGAATTGTGGTCTGGAATCCACAGATTTTTACATGTTTCTACGCTTTCCCGGTTAATACGAAAAAAAACTTTTTCTGACACACCGCAGTTTAGAGAATACATCAGTAAAATGAAAAAGTTTTCCAGTCGTTCAAATGAACAACTTATTATAAAAGAATCACATTAAATAATAAATGTATGCTTTCCGACCTAGACTTTTGATTTATCGTTAAATAAGTCTCGTAAATCATCTTTATTTCTCTTCAGAGGAATATAGGGCATTGCTCATTGGTTGAGTTCGTTCGCAATGGTTTCCTTTGGGTTTCCGTTAATAAATAAATTATTTATTGCAACTCAAATTAAAAATTTATCTGTGCTCGTATACGACCTTATAAAATCTTCGGCTAATGCCAATTTTATCTCAACCTTTAAATTTTCTAAATCGCAATATCGCTGATTGAGGCAGGAGTGCAAAACGTTCAGACACTGTTTAATCAAAAGTTTCTTATGTTATGTAAGCTTTGCACATTAACAGGTTAGTGTTTATTTTCGCACCAATTCCTCGTCTACTTAACTTCACTTTAAAGTGCAAGACAGGTGACTGTACTGATCAAACATTGTTGAAAATGTGTTATCGTTGAATAATTAATTTTTGATCATGGTCCACTCTGACACCCCTTCTTAACATATGAATTATTAAATCATTGGTTCTATTCGATGTTGTCGACAATAGATAAATATAGCCCAACCTTAAAGGTTAAATACTTTAAATTCTACTGAGACGGTTGTTTTTACTCTCAACAAGACTTACACAAGCTTTTCCATATACAACGAGGGACCTACTTTTTGCACGAAAACTAAATGCGAAATTTTTTGTCGTTGATACCATCAAAACAGAATGTTCAGTGACTAAAGTTTTTATCGGGTGTTAAACTGTAATATGTTAAGGACTTATCGCAAATTTTTGTTGTAAATAACCTCTACTTAATTGGGTGTTTAAAAATGACGACACCAACATTCATCGTCGCTATAACGTTCTAACTGTGGTGTGTGGATTTAAGAAATCTTTCTGATCCATAAAATTCGAATTAAAATATCCAACACGTTTACGCTTTAGCATTTCAAATAAATTTTTATGATAGGAAGGACTTCCTTTATTTTACACTCGGCTGATTTGATAAATATATGGAGACAACGATCGCGGTGATTCATTTTTCATTGTCAACATTTTATCATGAATACGACAGTGCTTGAAGGTATTGTTTACAAAAATTCAAGAACCGTAAAATACTTAAAAACAAATAGGTGCGGCTCGGTTTTCTTTCGAAAATTGAGAAGAAAAAGTTAGACGGGAGCATGTAAACGTTTTACATATGCGGAGCAAATTCATTATGAAATTAAAATTTGAGATGAATGTAGACAGAAGAAAATGGAAATATAAAATTTATTAACCTAATTAATCCATGAGCCATTACTTTAATCTCATCAAATTGAATTTACTTTGTAATTCAATTAATCACAGTCTCTGTTACACAATGTGTGTGCGTCGCAATAAATATTCCATTAAATTATAATCACTTCCAGACACTCTAAAATAAGACGTACAAAAAATATGTCCCACAAAAAAGTTTGCAAATTAATTTTTTCCAGCATTTAATCCATCCCTCCGAATGGAATTTTCTTCCAAACTCATACAACTTTCGCTATGTAAACATTTCATAATGTAAACACAAACAAAATTCGTCTCAATCTTTCAATGTAACACAGTGCATACACTTGGTATGATAATAATAATGTTACATGTAACCATTGTTGTATGTATATATCACACTTACAATTTCAATTTCGTAGATAATGGAATAATTTTCGGGAAAGTATATCACAGACTATCGTAAAACAAAGCTCTGTGGAACTCTAAACGGTTCTGATGTTATCATTATAGCTACGTCTCTGTGTATTTAAAAAGAAAACCAAGATATAGTAAATAGGTTTTTACATTTGTGTATATACCCGCCGTAGATTTTCCATGATACTGGACAAACACCACATCGTAAATATACTGAATGCGTATTATAAGAATCATCGCGAAATGAATTGTTTCCTCTGTTTATTAGCACATTCGAGAGTCATGTGTTATACAGCTTAGGTTGATATTCCATTTTTGTATTCTGAATTAGTGTTTCCATGTCGCCATAAAATAATTGCGTCGAATGTTAACTAGCTAACTGGCTGTTGAGTTACACTGCGAATGCTCTTTTAAGTCTTCTTAAAAAAGTTATCGTAACATAGGTAGAGAGAAAACTGATTTAATATCTCATCTCATATTGAGGTTAAGTAAAAATCCAAGGATTTCTTCACGGTGGCTACATGAGATTAGAAAATTCATTTACTGTTCGTAGGAAACGAGTTGTTTTTATGTACATGTACAGTTACAAATTTATTGCTGTAGTAGCTGCTAAAATCTTGAGTAACTTAAAAGTTTCAACAACACCGTATCACAATCTCTATTTTTATTCTAATTACCCTTGGTGGTGCGGTTTCGTATACTACGTGCCACACAATTTCTCATATCAAAAGCTTATTGACATACTCTGCGGTACAATTTGAATGGTGGTCGGCGTCACGTATTTCTTGTTTTGATCTAAATTTAATGAACGTCAACCCTTTCCATACATAGCGACACTGGCTACAAAAGTGTTGCAGTAACAATTCCTCTAATGGAACAGTCACATTAATTAATTGATAGGATGATTTTGCTGACATTGTAGAACGCAAAAGTGTCGTTGAGTGTGTAGTAAAAATATTCGCAAAAAGTTTCCATTGAATTTCCCTTAGTGCTCTCTGGTCAGTAATGCTATACTTTCTTATTGCTTTTAACAGAAAGTCGATTCATTTGTCTGATAACATTCAGTAAATTTGTGTAGCCTATCAGCCATCACATCAGAATTAAGTTAATCCAATTAGATTAAAAAGAATCAAAATTGTATTAAGAAATTGTGTTGCTGCAACAGCACGATAATATTTGAATCAAAATGACGCATTGATTTAACCATTATACGTCACCACGTATATTCTATTCGAAAGTGGAAATTTCAGACATATGTCTATGACGTATATACTTATTACACAATTCTTAATAAATAAATGTTGAATTCAAATGATTCTGCACCTTTCCTCATATGTCCATCACAGGTTCTTGAAATATAATTCATTATTCTGCGCATTAAAGCAAACTCATCAACGTAACAATGATTGCAAATATTTCTCTTTTTTTATGAATTGGGTAAAATTCACAGTAGACCCGGGAAAGTGTGGGAGTCGTTAACGTAATGTGAGTTCTTCATCTCGTATATTTTCATCAAAAATGGTGAATAATATACTAACCCGAAGCTTAGCTTTAGGAACATAAATAACGTGAAGACGTTGAATATTTGAAAAATAGGAATTGTTACAGTTACATAAGTAATTCTCTGGAACGTTTTTGTGTGTCTGTGCCTGTTTTATTTATGATTACATGTACGATTGGATTATTGGATCTTTCTCTGTTATTAATTAATTAATTATATCTCTTTGAATAAATCAGAAGCAAATTGATGAATATTATCTATTATGCACAGCCGAGTCAACAGTACAATTGTGTTTGCAATGTATACTGTAAATTAAATGGAACGAATAGAAATCTACTTAAGAAGGATTTTGTATCAAGATATTCCACGAACTTTTCATGTATTTATAATTCAATCTGTAATTAAATGCCTCAGTAAATATTGTATCTACATTCAACCTCCTCAAACAATTCTTTACATTAAATGCCGTTGCATGACTGTGACTGACATTGGAAATGAAATGTATTATATTTATGTCACGTGAAGTTGTAAGGTATCTGTTTTGCTATCTACTCAATATTTGAATGAGGTAGCGTTTCCATAAATGTAAACCATTAAGTTGTGTGTTTGCATTTTCCATGAATTGTTCATTCAGTTCGAATATCAAATATGGAATATTGATGTCATGTTTTGGCAATCAATAATTATTATACTCTTAGGCGACTCAATTAGGTTGAGTTTATGAAAGTTGGATCGTCGATGACCCATTATACACAGGTGCACATTATATATATAATTTTCGGTGGTTAGTGGTTTTGATAGATTGAGATACGCATCGCATTGATTTTCATCGATAATATAAGTGGTACAATTTATGATAGGACACGAATAACATCATTATGAACGATAAGTTCTTGTTAGCAGACCGATTAGTGCGATTTATGTAGGAAAAATAAATTCATGAAGTTGGTCATTCAAATTACACTGTCGATGAAATCTTAGCTCATTCAACATCAAACTCATCATCATTTACTGTCCATTTGGTGTGCTTTTTAAATGTATTCAATCCTACTAGTTTGTTTTGTGTCAGATTACGATAAGACTACAGTACAAAAGACACAACTTTTTTTAATCTTAATTAAACAATGAAAACTAAGTTCTAAATTTTAATTTAATTTTTTATTTTCTTAATTTCATTTTCACCTAAAAAACACATTAAAAATCCACCAAAAAACCGACACCAACTGCCACCATCAATCAATTACAATTGCCGCCGAATTTGCACCATTTTCTGTACAATAAAAATGCGAATGAATTGTTATCGTACACCCGTAAAATAATGCATTTTCGATGTATAACTTTGTGAACGAAATACACCAAAAAAAAACCAAATAAAAAAAAATACTAGATGCCCCAAGCTGAGGGCGGATATGTATCATTAAATAATGGACCTAATTCGGTGTATAATACCACAACCGAACCGGCTGGGCCAAAGTCAGTATTTGAGTCTGTGAAACGTGTAATTGGCCAAGCAATTGGCAATGGGCTTGAAGACGATGCATTGCTCAACTCCAAGGGTACGCAACCATTTATAATTAGTGCAAGGTAAGAGTTTTCTACTGTTCAGCATTTTGATTATGTTTTTATTTTGGTGACTGGTTTGTCGTTTTTTAAATGTAGCTACTTTTGTGTTATTTGCGGCCTGAACTTGCACTCATACCTTCAGCATTTGAAAAACATATTTTCTTACAAAATTATTTGAAATTAAACAACACAAACCCTTCGCACCAAACTGGACTGCTTTTGGATTAAATGAAAGAATTTCCATTATCCATTACTCTCACATTAAGTCAGATATTTTAAATAATGGTACAACGGAGCAAATAATACTGTCTTCATAGATTTATTCATTGCACAAAGTCACAGTCATATATTTGTGATATGCATTGTCTTTAAGACATACCATGCGTAGAATTCCATTTTCCGTGAAATATGTGGACTTTATCAAATAATTTCATTTTCTCTTTCGTAACCCAAATGATTCCTTGACGAATGTCAGTATCGTCTTTATTTAGTATCATTGCCCAGCAAAATCTGAGTTCACCATCACTAAAGATAATAATAAATATTTTCGGAAATAGTCGCCTTTCCATTTGACATGGGTATCTATATGTTTTCCTGTACGAGTTGTATATGACAATTCGATCGATATTCTTCCAAATTTCATTCTATTTAATAATGCCATATGTGCAAACTAAACATAAACAAAACGAAAATATATTCGAAAAAAAGAGTCAATCTCTTCGTCAACAGCACCCGAATCCCCATCTATTTAATGGTCAAATGATGCAAACACATTTCTGTTGTCGAAAAATACTCTTTTTTTCGTCTGCCATTCGAACTGTGCCGATAAGATATCGAGAATTCCGAATAAAATAGTATCGTATCGATCGGAAGTTAGTCCCTTAATGGTGTTTTATCATTCGGAAACACAGTTTTTTACGTCTGACCTATGCTTGATGTTTTCCTTTTATTAAGTGTTTAAATGTATCGTCCCTTCTGGCAACCACATTTTAATAGTGTGATGACTGAGTATTTATTTGTTTAACATATATACATCTTTTGTGGAAAACATAATCGTTTTCCTTATCGTTACATCGTTTAGGTGCGCGTATTTATATATTTATTTTATCATTGATTCACATTGGCATAAATTTTTACTTTGCTTTCTTCCTTTTCTTTTATGTTTTTCTTCGGTGAAGGTTTTTTACATAAGTTTTCTTTTTCGCTTTTTTTGACACACGTTTACTCTCATTTTCCAGAAAATGTTTTCAAATTAGTTTCATTCGACGAAATACGTTTTTTTTCCAGAGCCATGATAGGACGGTATGATAACACAGCCACATTATCTTCTATCTGGTTTTAAATAACGTTTCCTATTGAATAAATTTGACGTAATGATGTTCTTTCGAAATTATCGACTGTTTTTTGAAACACTTTTTAATTAAAGACAAACGACAGTATACAATAAAGGTTCATTTGCAAGTGTGTAGTTCGGAAAACGTTAAAAAAAATCACGAGAAATGGCAACCTATATTTTACATAATATGAATGATTTTTCACTGTCGCGGCAGTACAGTAAAGTCAACAGCATGAAAAGGAATATATAGATTTATGAGACATCGAAAAAACAAACGTTGTCAGGTGAGATGTACGATCACCGTACACTTGACTGATTGTTTTTGCTACGGATGTCGGCAAATTGTTAGGATTGAATTGAATTCAAATAGGTAGACTGAAATCAAATGGAAACCGATTTTCATTTGAATTATAATTCAATTTTCTTTAGCGTTGTTTTGAATATTAATGAATTAAAGTTTAGTCAATTTTTGCATTACCTTGTACAAAAGTACTGTCTTAGCAGTTTAAAATTGTGTATGCGAAAAGATAATCAGAAAAACCTGAATTTACACAACTGGTAAACATTCTAATACGCCAAACATGTCGACCTAATTTTAACTGACACCTGACACATTCTATACGTGATTTAGACGGAACATGTCGTATTAATTCAATATCGGATTCGGATATAACGTAATTGAAGCTAATATTGAAATTTTTCACCGAAAGAAATTCATAAAATTTTCAACATATTTTCAAACATCCACTTTACCACAAACCATAAACTGTTAGAATAAACTTAACCAAACAAAAACAAACCCATTTTTGCGTGGTTTTCTTTGCCTGCATGATTTAGTATTCAATTTCAGAGATCGTGAAAAACTGGGTAAACCGCTAAACGGAAGGATGCCATCTGCACCAGCACACACAGCCGAAGAGGCACGACTACTCGGGTAAGTGGTTCTTACATATCTAACAGATTTTTGTTTTTCGTTTTGATTTGATTTCTATTAAACAACAACACAACTCTATACCGAAAACATTCAACATATTATACCGGTGTTGACTGACGGCTCATTTAAAATTCTCAAGTAAATCAGACGATTCTGCAAATTTGTAACAATGCATAATGGTTTTATAGCTGTAAGCGAAGGCAAATTATACCTTTCTCTTCACTTTGAAACAATTCAATTCCAATTGGTTTTAAATCAATGAACCGAATTTAGTCAAAGAACAAACATAATTTATTCACCAAATAACACAATACACTGAACGATAAATACATTTTATATTGTCTTACATCAAAAATATTGTTGCATGGTCGAGTGAACATAATACTAAGTAATCGAATATAAACAATTTAGTTAGAAAACAATTTTATATAATCAAACACACCAGTCCCATTTAGATTATCCAAAGAACAATAATTGGAGAACACACTTTAATTATGTTAATTAAAGTAGAATAGTAATGGCAGTTGATATAAAATATTCCTATTTTGTATTTAAGATCGAAACAATGGCTTACAGTTTTTGTTTTATCGAGTATATATTTCACACGAAGTACTAAATTTGTTGATAACTTATTCCTTAAACAATTATATTAGCCGTTAGACCGGAACCAGTAATACTTTTTGCACGAATCATATTTTCCGTTAGACAGAAACCATACTTTTACTTGTCGTTTTTCGTTTAGAAAATGTAAACGTTTTTCATTTGCCTCTGCAAATTTGCATTATTTTCCCTTTCTTTTTAGTTTGATCAATAATTCCAGAAATGTTTTCGTTTTTTATTTTATTGTTTCACTTAAATGCATATTTATATAAAAATATAATTCAGCTGCATTATATCACAGAAAACTCTTGACAAAAGAGTTTCAATTTTATTCAGTTGATTGAATACTAAGAATATATATCCTTGGATAGTCGCAACAATTTTATTCATTTTACGTCATACGGAAAATCTTTCATAAAATGTAATAAGCTTAAACTTTGCGGATTCTTTATTATCCATTCAAGATAATTAAGTTTTAATCTCGGAAATTTTCTTTCGTCTCTGGTAGACAGTTATAGTCAGGATAACGAAAATTCATCGACAAAAGTAGTTATTTTGTTCAACATATACGGAAATATCTCTGACAGAAGTTGTTATATAGCAGAAATCAATTTCCTTAAATGTATACGATTTAACCTCGGATTTAACTTACGATTAGGATTGGCTACATACTGAAGAAACTCAGGGAAAATAATAATTTTCCATATGTGTATGACGAGTGCCGAGAAGTTTCCTCTGACCTGGTGAAACTAGAATTCCACATTCAAATCTAATGTATTACGGACCACAATTTGTGGTATTATTGGGATTCCAAAGTTTTATACAATTTGTGTACAAATGCCATTGGATAAACATATTAATAAAGACCCAGTCCAATCCTAATATGATTTTCCTCTAATTTTTTCCATAAATTATGTGTGGTGGAACCTCATTTAGGCAGAAATTATTACATGCTTTCTCGAACATTTTGTTTACTGTACCATCAAAACAATCCTTCTGAGTTTCGCTATCACGTACAACTTTAGAAAGAACCGAAATTTTACCGTAATGTAACACATGTTTGTGGAACTTTCATTGCCTGAATTCGTATAAACTTTGATATGGATGTAACGGAAAGAACTATAAATAAAACAACTGGATATTGCACAAAAACGTCCTTTTTTGCTCTTATTCGTCCTTGATGAAAACCCTCTCGACATGGACACCATAAATCACTTAAATGCATTGTCATCATCCACAATACCATCAAACTAAAGTAAATCACAGCTAAATTGAACGTTCATTGTCACATGTGCGAATTTCTGAGACACTGACAACATGTCTGCTGAATCCCATAACATCAGAACTCTCAACGATTCCTTTTTTATGACACAACAATTCAAAAACAACTTTCAACAAAGTGCCATTAACCCGAACGTGGTATTTTCCACACCCTAAAAGAGTCAGTCTGATGGTATTCTGTGTACTAAAATAGGGCTATACATGACACACGTACCTATACTATATAACCTGAATATGTCACAAAGGAACGCAATGAGAACACATCCATATTCGAGGGGAGCAACAAATTCTCTGTTTTATTACTTTTCTTTGTGATAATAATTCTGTTACCAGTATCATCGACTTCATGTTCTTTCACAGTTCGCATTCGATCACGGTATGGCTAAAAATTAACACTTTGGGCCTAATTAAATTAGACAATCTTAAGTGCGCTGTTAATGGGATGTTGCGTTGAATATGGAATGATATTTGAAATGAAAATATTTTTTCGCGTTTTAATTAGAAATTATTGAAATGGAACGAAAAGTCGATGATGTTGATGATATGCGATCCCGGCAAAAACTCTTTCAGAGCAAAGTTGGACGCAGTCTACAGTCTATATGTGTGATAACTTCTAAAACAAGTGATATCGCTAGAGGTGACGCTGTCAGCGTCGTTACGCAAAATTGAATTTCACAGCCAATTAATTGAAATTAGCTGATCTAGTTTTCCAAACCATTTGCCAATTATTATTTTTTTTAGAAAAAATTTTAACCAACAGAATTTTGACTGAAAAATTTTCAACAAAAAATTCTGCGTCGCATGTGGCAGATTAAATGTTCTCGTAGGTTTGTCCGTGAGCATCTGCCACTTTGCGACGCAGAATTTTTTGTTGAAAATTTTTCAGACAAAATTCTGTTGGTTAAAATTTTTTCTAAAAAAAAAAATAATTGGCGAATGGTTTGGAAAACTAGATCAGCTAATTTCAATTAATTGGCTGTGAAATTCAATTTTGCGTAACGACGCTGACAGCGTCACCTCTAGCGATATCACTTGTTTTAGAAGTTATCACACATATAGACTGTAGACTGCGTCCAACTTTGCTCTGAAAGAGTTTTTGCCGGGATATCAGTCGTTTTAGAAGTTAAGTCGGAAGTTGACGAAAATTAGAGGTGTGTGCCGGTTTTAAAATAGTCGGCGGCGGTGCGCCAACTGGTAAGGGATCGGCGGCGGCTAAATTATTTCAGAACGGCACATTGACTTAGTGTCAAACTTCGAAAGAACTCAGCTGATTCGGTTATGCAGTGTTGCGAGTTTCGAACATTTTTCAGGTTATTTTTTTCGAATCAACTAGAGTGTTGTTAATTCTTGGGAATAAAAGAAATATTTCACTTACACAGTATTGGCTAAGGAAAGGTGTATAATTTGATTCTCACGTCTTACATTATTTGCGCATAATTACATCACACAAAAATGACTATTCGAAACTGGCAGCACTAACATCACCGACGACTAATTTTCGGAAGCACTGAGTATTCGGAACAGCTGTGATTTGTGAACTGTCAAATTTTGTTGATATACCGTTCGATTTGTCACAATTATTCTGGCGCGATCAATATTTTGATTCTGATATTTGTGTAGCTTTTGGCCATTGTGGACTAACCAAACATCTGCTATTTTTGCCAACTTTTTAGTGCATCATAATGGACCTTCATTGTAAGCTTCGATGGTATTTGGGTTGTTGTGTTGTAACATTTTGTGTTTGTTTGTTTAAGGTTACATTTTACCAAAAAAATCTGCCGCATGCGACGCAGATTTTTTTGGTAAAATTTTGGTTGTTTCCAGTCAAATTTTTTTTTGGTAAAAATTATTTGGCAGATGATGAGAAAAACCAGCTTGTTTGAACTAATTGAGTGTAAAATTTAATTTTTGCGTAACGAAGCTGAAAGCGTCAACTCTAGCGATATCATTCATTTTAGAAATTGTATTTCAAAGACTGCGTCACACTTTTCTCGAAGAGATTTTTGTTGGGATATCAGTCGTTTTAGAAGTGTAATCAACACTGCTTTTTATAACAGTTTACAGTTTTAATTCAAAAATTTTACGAAAATCGAAAATTTGACGAAATTAGAAAATTTGACGAAATTTGACGAAATTCGAAAATTTGACGAAATTTAACGAAATTCGAAAATTTGACGAAATTCGAAAATTTGACGAAATTTGACGAAATTCGAAAATTTGACGAAATTTGGCGAAATTCGAAAATTTGACGAAATTCGAAAATTTGACGAAATTTGACGAAATTTGAAAATCTGACAAAGTTTGACGAAATTCGAAAATTTGACGAAATTTGACGAAATTCGAAAATTTGACGAAAATCGAAAATTTGACGAAAATCGAAAATTTGACGAAAATCGAAAATTTGGCGAAAATCGAAAATTTGACGAAATTCGAAAATTTGACGAAATTCGAAAATTTGACGAAATTTAAAAATTTTACGAAATTTGAAAATTTGACGAAAATCGAAAATTTGACGAAATTTAAAAATTTGACGAAATTTGAAAATTTGACGAAAATCGAAAATTTGACGAAATTCGAAAATTTGACGAAATTCGAAAATTTGACGAAATTCGAAAATTTGACGAAATTCGAAAATTTGACGAAAATCGAAAATTTGACGAAAGTCGAAAATTTGACGAAATTCGAAAATTCTACAAAAATTAAAAAATTTGACGAAATTCGAAAATTTGAAGAAATTTAACGAAATTCGAAAATTTGACGAAGAAAGTAATTCTCTATCTGCCACCATTCAAGAAATATCTCCAAAACCCCAATTGACCCACCCATTTCCAACTTTCGACATTTTTCGCAAATGCCCTTCTTTTCTACTCGTAAAACTCTGAGACTTTGCCGAAGAAAGTAAATCTCTATCTCTCATAAGCCAAAAAATATTAGTCCTTTCATCCTACGCTCGAGTAGCTCAAAATTTGGTCACTCTGACCACTCTAGCTCAACCAAATCTGCACCAATTTTTCTAATTATTTTTTTGTTCGATTCGTGTGGCGAATACCTTTCATTTGATGGGTCACACGCCCCTGCAGGTTTCAATACAGCTGAGCTACAGCTGAAAACGCGTTCCCGACCCTCGAAAACCACACTCAGAAACCACTTCGAGGCCAATAAAACAAAATTCTGGTTTTTCCTGGGGTAGTGGAGTATCACATTTTCATTTTTATGCCCACCCCGAGGTTCCTGCAAAATTTCATGGAGATTGGCTGACTAGTTTCCGAGATCGACCGTCGATAGATAGACAGATAGACAGATAGACAGATAGACAGATAGACAGATAGACAGATAGACAGATAGACAGATAGACAGATAGACAGATAGAAACATACAGAGTAAGTTGAAAGATTTTGATTGTTTGGAAAACGTTAATTTGGTGCATTTTCTATCAAAATGACCAACTTCAAAACGATGTATCTCCGGCAATTTTAAAGTTACATAGTCGAGTGATAGCTCGTTTTGCTCGTATTTGAAGCGCGAATAAGATAGAATAGGATTTGTGGTGATACAGGCCAAAGGAAAGAAACTTAAATTCTCGCCTATATATAGTTGCCGCGTCTCAAAAAAATTTCTTCGTTCTTTTTTTGGAAGTTAGACTGCGTCAAGTCCTCCGCTAACGCTCCGGACATGATTGTAGAAATGGAACATAAAATATTTTTTACATTTCATTGAAATGCACGACACCCCTGCTAGACATAAATTCTTCTCCGGCGCGGTCGGTTTGCTACACATTTTACTGTTTTTTTCACAAAACATTTGAAAGCATTGAACCTCGTAAAGTTTCCATAAATTTGAAATTGTGCCATATAGGGCACACTAACGAACATATTTTACAGTAATTAGCGTTCCAGTTGCTGGGAATATCATAATTTTCAATTAATTAACAACACCTAGTCGACAGAATTTAAGACCTAGTTTATTTCAAACTTCAATTAATTGCGTTAGTGGATCAAGATTTTAGTGTTTTTTTCATTTTATCTCCCTATCAGTTAATGTCATTCTTTACACTTTAATTGATCTCAAACTCTAAACTTAAATATTCGACAAAAGTTAAACTAATAAATCCCAAGATAATTTAATTTACATGATTTTCCATGAAATATTTTCTTTACCCCGTGCTAACGCTAAATGTCTTTTCCTTTCGTATCATTTCCTTTTGCCAGTTTACATCAACTACCTGTGTATACACTGTATAGTCTGTAGTGTACATGTACTCTATACTATATAGCGTGCAATGCACAAATTATACAACAATGCTACAAAATGTCTTGGTAAAATGTTTACTTCGATAGTGTAACTATAGTAACGCGCCAATGTGTCGTCATATGGCCTGTGTACACTATAGTCACTGTAAGAGTCTAACCAACATCGAGTTGAAACCTTGGTTCATTTCTGTTAAATGACATAGTGGTAGATGGTGTGATATATAGTTATCGAAAAATGCCATGGAACTGTTGGGATGTGACGTAATTGAAAGGAGTTTGTTGGGTTAGTTACGGAATATAAATTTGAAAATTAGCGACAATGTTGTCGATTCTTTAACCTTTTCCAACCTTATTCGATAAATTATCTACTAGTTGATATAGGAAAAAATGAGTTTTTGCTGCAAATGATGCGAATGTTCGTCACGTACCTGTAATATTTTCACGTTTGCAAATTTACAATTGCTCATTAATCGAATTATATGACCGGAATCTCGTCATTTGCCTTTTCCTTCTATATTCAGTTCAACAAAAATCAAATTTTACCTTTTTTGACCGAATGTGTTTGACCGAAAATATTTTCTGTAACATTTAACAGCACTATGCCAGTAGATCCAATGGATGACATCGAATTACGTTCCGTACAACTACAATTTCCCAACGGGCGAGGTTCACTAGAAGGAACATGTGACTTACGTCGAGTGGTTACAGATAAAGGTGACATTCTAGTGGCCGTGCAGGGCGATACAGCGAAACCAGCTATACTGACCTATCACGATTTGGGACTTAATTGTAAATCTACCGGATGATGCAGCTAGTGCAATTACTTAAAAAAAATGTTTGCTTTTGCAGATGCCACTAGTTTTGCTGGATTTTTTAACTATCCAACAATGCGTGCTCTTCTAGACAATTTTTGTGTTTACCATGTTACCGCGCCTGGACAAGAAGACGGAGCACCTACTTTACCGGAGGAGTAATTTTGCAAAATTAAAAAAATATATTTCATTTGTTCATATTGAATATTCGTCCGCAGTTACTTGTACCCGACAATCGATGAATTATCTGCACAGTTACTATTTGTGTTATCTCACTTCGGATGCAAAAGTGTAATTGGTTTCGGGGTTGGCGCTGGTGCAAACATCTTAGCAAGATTTGCTCTAAATAATCCAGATAAAGTAAGTATCGCCCGTAGCGTACGAAATACAAAAAAAAACGTCAATTCGAATGTCATAATCAACCAATGAATTATCAATTTGTTAACATTACACACTAACTACAAATCCTTACTGTTTCTTCGATCAATCAGGTTGGTGCACTCTGCCTTATCAATTGTAATTCGACTCCATCCGGTTGGATTGAATGGGGCTACCAAAGTTTTAATGCAAGATATTTAAGATCGAAAGGAATGACACAAGGTGTTGTAGACTACCTAATGTGGCATCATTTCGGTAGAAATCCAGAGGAACGAAACCATGACTTGGCTCAGGTATGACATATCAAATAATGGCTCTATGTCATTGTAACCATTTGAATTTCTATTGTTTAGATGTACAAATCCCATTTCGAACGATCTGTTAATCCAACGAATTTGGCTATGCTTATCAACTCTTACATTCATCGAACTGATTTACAAATTGCCCGTACACCGTCAGGTTCGCCACAGGCAGCAGCAACACTAAAAATGCCTGTTATTAATATCACAGGAGCATTGTCACCCCACGTTGATGATACAGTCACTCTAAATGGTCGTTTAGATCCAACGAATTCGTCGTGGATGAAGGTTAGTGAAAGAAATAATATTTCTAACCAAATAAAAGGGATTTTGAAGGGAAAATAAATCACAACTCGATCTAGATATCGGATTGCGCAATGGTATTAGAAGAACAACCTGGAAAATTGGCTGAAGCTTTCAGACTATTCCTTCAAGGCGAAGGCTACGGTAAGTGTTAAACTATAATTAAGCGAGACAATTCATCAAAGCGTTTACATTATACATAAAAAGCAATTGACTAGCAGTTTTATTATTTATACAAAGATCACTACCAAAAATCATTGCGATCGCGCTTCATGCAAATTCAGAAATTTTTGTTTTAGGAAGATGTTAGAGTGAAGTGGAAAAGATAGTTTTTGTCCTCCGCGCCATGTGTAGATAGATTTTTAAATTCATCCTCGATTTTTTTTCAAATGAATCCTCAACTACTTTAAGTAGAATTTGATTGGAAAACATTTACAATTCAACATCCATTTTGTTTCCTTTACGAAATTGTTTCTGTTCCATTTATTGGACAGGGAAACGTGCATTGTATTCAGTACAAGCTGAACTTTACCACTCATTGTACATCGATACTACGCTCAAGTGACATGATAAATAATTTGTTCTTTTTCCTTTATCTTCTTTTTTTACCGAAAAAAATTTATTGTCAAGACTTTGTTAGCTTTTTACGATAATAGCTGTCATGATTAATGACTGTTGTTTAACAGCTATTAATTTGGAAGAACACATTTTTCATGTCGTATCGCCGATGTTGTGGTCGGTGCTATTACGAAACTATCTTTCTCATTTTTGACCGGATAACATGTTTCAGGGAAGAAAATTTGTTTAAAAAAAGAAAACAATTGGTCTAAAACGTAGACAGTCTGTTCAAATTTGTATTATTTTTTCCCCCTAAATAAATTACCACAACGAAACAGAAATTACATTTTTTTACATAATTCCATTCTAAATGAACACATCAATATTACCAATAAGATTTTTATATATAACGAAAGCTTTTTGAACATAACACACACAAATTTGAATGTGAATGGCTTTAATACACATAAAGAATCGATTTTGAATTGGAACAGTCTTCGAAACAATAATGACAATGAAAATATTCGTTCGATTTTCTTGTTCAAAAATTCGATTCATACAAGAAAACTACCCAGATAACTTACCAATTGACCAATTAACAACTTGTCCGGGTCCACAAGAATTTTTTTTTTAAGCGCTGATGATGGTTGTGAAGAGAGATAAAAGTGTCATGCTTCAAATTGCACTTTTTATTTTTCACTTACAAAAACTTTGTGCTGTCACAGCATTCAGAATGCACTTAATATTTTGGCACCGTCAAAGTCACTAGCTCCACGATATATATTTTTCCAAACTGTTGCATTTTCTTACAAAAGAAATAAATTGTTTGTCCTGTTCGTGTTCACGCTTTCTTGTGTTATATTCGATGGTTCATGCAATATTTGTTATCTGGGTTAGTAACATTGCAAGCAAAGCATTAATCTCCGTTTGACAAGCTTATAGAGATTCATTTATGACAACAAAATAATAAATTGACAGCTGTTAGGTTTAGCATACAGTGTACGTCAGGAAAAATTTGGACATTTTCTTTCAGCTGTTTTTCAACTGCTCAAACAAACAAAGGTGTTTGTTCTTATTTATACGAGTTCATTCGAGAAATAGTTATACACGATAGTGTGGTAGTGGTTTGTTGTATGAGTGAACCAGTTGAAAACCAGCTGAAGCAAACTCATGTCCAATTTTCACTGACGTCTCTGTGTAACTTTTGATCCATGGAATTTATCCAATTTTGTTTATTAAAAAACAAAGTTTGATAAATGAACAGTAAATTACGAGAGAAAATTGATTTTAATTGAATATTTTATATAAAAACAAATTAATTTACTCAGAATTTATATGAGAATAAATTTAGCAATAAATTAAATGGAATATATATAACAGAGCGTAGTGAAAATATATAAACTAGAGAAATTATTTAAATAAAAAAAAAATGAAAACCGACGAACATTGTTAATAGTATGATTGTATACTGAAAACTAATATAATAAACCAACTTATATTTACGAGCAAAGTGCTTCAATAAATCAAAAAATTATTTAACAAATCGCTTTGTCTTACCTTCATGTTCATTTTCAGTTTTACCTCACATTTACTCATAGTCTCATATACTTGAGAGCATATTTTCTATTTAATTGCCATGGAAATTTAAATGAAGCTACGAGGGGAAATCCGTTTTGTCTATCGTTTCGATTATTTTCTCAGGTGGAGAATTATATGAACCCGAAAATGTCAATTCGAATCATTTTCATGCAACATACGATATGAACGTTACGATTCATACTCATACGTGTCGTTATGTTGTTCTCTAACATATTAAGTGGAATAGAGTAGATTGAAATTATTGGTTCGTATAATTCTCTACAGTCGTCGATGCTGATAAATGAGAAACATTCGAACAGCAATTACGAAATTGACAATAGTTATGTCGAACAATAGCAGTCCAGGTCAGTTGTAAAGAGCTTTAATGGAAACTGTAATGAACGAACGATTCCGATTTAGGTTATTCCAGGACAGATCTGGTTAAACTCAAATATTTCTGAAAAATGTTTTTCGATGACCCACGAAGTTCAGTTTATTTTTTAGGAGAATCTTTAGAGGTATACTTAAAACAATCATTAGGCTGCTAGATACTGTAACTTAAATAATTTTTTTCCTGCTAAAATATTCTTTTATTGAAACATAGGCACTCAGTGTGCTCACAACAGCTAACATTGTACACGATTTTGCATGTTGAATGGGAATCAAAAGTAGTTCTAAACTTTTGTAATAAAATGCTCTTTAATACATTGATCTCACGTTTCTATGACAAACTATGCGGTTGCCATACTACGTTCCCATGTTAAATTTGAATTATCTGCGAGACCAAAACATTTCAAGTTGCTGTAAGTTTTTGTAATCTTAACTTTTGAATTGAGTGCTGAGAATATAATGTCGTCAAAGTTTCAGCAGCACATCGTTTAAGAGAGCATTCGTTACTAAACTGAAGAGTTAAATGTTATGTGTGCACACATAATGATATATTCATTTATTTACAATTATGGGAATCCCAAAGTTGATTTACATGTTCACAAATGGTAAATCGTGCTCTATTTCATTTTGGAAATTTTCCTGATATTATTACAATTTTATCAAGTTAGTCCGAAAACAACTCCTTATATTACTTTTTCATGTTCGGGTGTGCTGGGAGCTGGGACCGGACAGTTTAGAATTGAGATGAACAAACAGTTCAGTGCCATTAAAGATTAGATTCTATATAGTTCTGTCATAATTCCATTTAATGTTGGCCTTTCCATAGAAATCTCGTCGCTTGCCGAATGCAATCATTTCCATTTCTAACCAATTAGAATAATCAACTAACATCAAAAAGTATGCTCTCATAAATCAGAGGCGTGAAAGACAAATCGAAATAAATTTTTTGCTGAAGAAGTCCAAAGCGAAATCATCTTAGGTATCATCATAGCGTAATTCCATTACCATTTTTTTTCGATATCCATTTTAGTTTTTGTAGAATTAATTGCACACACTCAAGTAAAATTAATTATGACAATAAAATTTAGCACTGCTTACTGCACGTGCTGCAGTTTGATATTAGTGGCTTGAACAAAATATTATAATCATTTAAACGATAAAATTAAATTCCATCTGTAATTATCCTTTCACTTCTCTTATTTTGTTCCTTGACTTACACTGTCACCATGCAAACAACACAATCATTCAACACTCAACAATACGCGATTATTCTTGTGCAGAATAAAACAAACAAACAAAACATTTTACTTCGAATCACTCCGAACGACACAATTTTCACAATATAACAACCGTACTAATCACTTAATTCAAGAAAAAATAGAAACGTAACGGATGAACTTTTACGTTGATATGAGTTTTTCTTTTTTGTTTATGATGATGATGATGATTATGAATAACGATTATTAAAATATAAAAAAACGATGGAACTCTTATTGTGCTTGTGGTATGTACTAAAAAGTTTTGAATTATGAACGAGAAATGGCTTCATTTTCATTTTATTCGCCTTTTACAGAATAAAGAAAAATGGAAATGATTTTCATCAGATTGCCTTTTTTGGTCATTTTTTTCAGCTTTGTTTGTTTCTGGGAAATGTTTGCAAAACATCATTTTAAATCAAAAATTCATCATCTGCTTTTCATGATTAAAAGTAAACATTAGAGAAGCAAAGTGTTGTTGTTTAAAATTTGGAAATAATTTTCACTAGTAATTCCATCAACCAGACTTATATTTCAACCTCATTTCCTCATTTCTTCGGTTCAGTTACTAATCACTCGACTCTCATTAAAATACAGCTGAAAACAGCATCCTTCTGCAAGTTCCGGTGCATCTCGTATACAATTTCTTTTCAGTTCAACCAACTCAATGATAAGGTGTCGAGTTAAAAATTCATCTCGATTGGAATAACAATTCTCTATTTTATGAAAATGTTACATTCATCACGCTAGAAACAATTCGAAAACTCATTTGAACTTTGTGATGATGTAGTTTTGTTTCTAATTAACTTGTTACCATCGCCATAACTTGTTTTCTTTGTTATTTTAATTTTGCCATTGCTTCTTTGTTATCATGGAAAATGCATTTTGCTAATTAGTCTTTATTTAGTCTGTTTGTGTGTTCTGCCTTACTGTTATTTGAGGTAGTTAAAAACAATGAGCGAAAGAAAAAAAAAAAGGATTATAATACGGGGGTGGTATTTAGGTCATACACAGTGCATTGAGCTTGATTTTATACGTCTCTGCTCTTTTGTTTGTTGGTGGAACCATGTGTTTGTTGAATTTTTATCGAAAAAATTCTACGTCACGTTATTGAACTTCATTCAAGCTCAGTGAATGGATTTATTCGTATGCGAGTTTAGTAAATTTTCCTCGCTTATCTACAAAATAAATTAATGATTCAAGGTACCTACTAGTCGCTATTCATGTTCGAAATATTAATGAGTCTGAAGAATGTTCAGTTTATGTAGTTTTCTTTAATCATTTTCATCGGAAAAGCTCAAAATTCCATTGAGAAATGTTGTTTGACTTTTAATTTGAAACATATTTGCAACTATATGGCAGAAACTTTATAATTTATTTCATCAGCGGATTATTTATTTAACGAGGTGGAAGAGCATCTTCAATTTTTAACATTAAACTATGCGAGAATTTGGATATTATCAGAATTGCTGAGTCATGCATTCTCATTAAAATTACGGGAGTTAGAAGCAGTTGAAATGACTTTGAAGTTTCTAGAAAAAATTTCAATTGATTACCGCTTCTGAATTATGAACGAAATTAACAAAGTCTAAGAACAGGAAATTCTACGAGAGATACGTTTTTCCATTGTGCATTTATAATTCATCTTATATATCATTTCTTGGTGACAATGCAAAAGAATGGAAAGATAATATGAACATATAGTCCTCACTTGGTTGTAAGTTCAACTGGGTATCACTCTACTGAGAACCGTTTTTCAAATAACCGCCTTATAGATTACCCAAAATGGTGAGTGATAGGTCGTTAAACCTGCCATGTAAAACTAGGAATCCATCATCATTTCCAAAAATATCTGATTCGATAGATATCTTCACAGTGAAGTTCAACGATATTGTTCGAAAACATTGCGATTTTACAATTAAGACGCGAAGAAATTTTTATCGAACTTAATTGAATTGATTATGGACGGTAAATACACAATTATAACAACAGTAATGAGTGCAAACTCGCATTGATTATTGGAGAGCTAGAAGATAGGGGATATTATATGCGACGGTCAATAGTAATCTTTAATTGTTACAATAAAAGTGTAGTTAGTAACCTTTAGTGTGTGATACACTGTGTATCGTTGTTTTAGAATACAAGCTTTTTGGTAGTTGAAATAATTTAATCATTGATGATCATCCAGAAACATTTTATTTATTTTTTTAAATTTATTTTTACTACTTTTTACTACAGTCTAAGGAAAATACGAAGTTACAGTCACACACCAATTCATGTTATCAATTCCACATGTCATATCCACCTTGTTATACATACAAATACGTGGATATCGCATGTGGATCGTGTTTTATTAACAACGTTGACAGTGTAACTTCGGTACTTTCTTACACTCCAATTTATTTTTCAATTGCAAAACTTCATTTCATATTTATTATTTTTATAATTTGTAGCCGTTGGTGCACTGCAGCAGATAAGTAGGATGGCCTCAATAGAAAATTTGTGAATGCTTCGATAGATTAAATCAATCACGCATAAATATTTATTTTATTCGCAAAAAAAAAATCTTGAAATTTTAACTCATCGTAACATCGTTGCAACTCGGCACTGTGAAGTGGGTCAATCATCATTCACTTAGAGAAAAGAAAATCAAAATCGAGGAAAATTAAATCTGTGTTACAATTTGTTGTATTTAAACAATTCATTTTTTACACTTAAAGCAAAGCATTCGTCGATACAAGAAAACCGTTCATTCTCATTTCGATGTCACTTTATATTAATATTTTAGATATTACAGAAAGAGTATTTTTTTTAAATGTATGTAAATAATTGTTAAGAGTTTTCTAGCAAAATATTAAATTACCTAGATTTAGTCACCTAAATACGATGCATGTGATTGGTAAAATAAAAGTAAATTATACATACTGGAATGACTATAGCTAAAAATGTTTCTACAAATGACGAGTAGTTAACATTAAGGAAGGAGAGAATTGAGAAAATAAATTCTTGCAATTTTTGTTATAATATAATCGTTTAGTTTCACAGCGCATTGTTTACACGAAGTAATGATCAATATGCGACGATTGATTTGACAAAAATTAAACGAATTTTTTTCAAAATCGCCTTGGTATCCGATCAATCTGTTGACTCTCTAAATCCAGTCAATCCTCCCATACTGATCCTATTTTATTATTCACTAAACGACGCTTTGATTAGAAAGACCACAAATTATATTGATTGCATTTGATATAAAAATTTTAATTTTACGAAATTGTAATGTTGATGTTTATGAAACGATTTTTTTTTTATAGAAATATAAATTACAACAGAAAATTATACAAACACGTTCGAAATGAATATAAAAATATTGCACAATAAACGAAACACTCTTCATATTCACAACAATCTTTAATTCTTATTGGTAAAGTCGCTAAGAACAGCAGTTTTGTATCAATATGGAAGTATCTTACGAGTACCTCGTATGGGTCAACTAAAATTAAAACTGAGAACTGCTATATATTGAGAATACGTAAGCTTGTTGAAATTTAGATACCGGGTCTGATGTTTTTCTTTCTTTGAAGTTTGTCTGGGACCTACAGGAACATTTTTTCGGATTCAAAATTCGCAAATTTTGAAGGATCGCATGTAAAACCTGAAGAAATGTCCGTAACTTTTTAGAAATGGTAAACGTTGAATTAATAATTTTTAAATCTACTACTTCATCTGTATCTCCTAGTCTTCGCTATATAAATGAGCTCAAGACAAATTAGCTGTTTATACAAGGATTTAGTTTTTTAAACATGTAACATCCTCAAAAAGGGATCCATAGCCTATTTTAGGGAATGTTAGGGAATTGGAAATAACCGGTTGCGAAATAGAAGAAGTTTGAAGAATTTCAAAAGTTGTACGGAATCTTAAAATTTTTCGAGAGTTTTAAAGAATTTTTCATAATTCTTAAATTTAAGAATATGAGGAATTTTATTCCTAATATAAGGAACTGTTGTACAGTTTGAGAATTATAATTCCAAACAATTTCAAATAGTTACAATCAATTTCTCGCTGTCCATTCCACACTACAATGTGTACAGATACAACGTGTATGTGCGAAAATAAAAAGACTGGGTGGTTTCTGTTAAAGAAATTTGGGAGAAAAGAATTCGTCCCCATACAAAAGGTGACAAAGGATCTGCAAGTGCAGCTTAGCCGCCGAGTCTGAGTTGAGGTAGGGCCGCTCTCATAAAGCAGAAAATATGCTAATGAAGTAACAGTACAGCTTCGATCTGTTGCAAATATGTTGGTCGGTAGAAGTCAATCAAACTGATAGGAATTTCCGGTATGCTTGCTATCACAGAGAGAACTGTAAACAATTTCAGAATCTGCAATGTTATATATACAAAATTTAGGTCTGCTTCTTCGGCGACTCTACATACACAGAAACACACACAAAATACACAACCAGCACACTGTACAAAAAGTGCTCATTCGAAAGGAATTATCATTTTGATTTCATTTTTCTCTCCCCCCTTTTTTCAGTGTTTTCCAAATCTATTTCTTTTGACACAAACAATAAAATGGCGGAAATTTTAAATTGGCAACCACCTCTCGAGAATACCAATCAGATATTTTCAATTTCATTTAAATAAATTCCAGACAATGTGAGATTGAATTTTTATTTTAAAAACATGAAATATATTAAAATGAGAGAAAATTAAAAATTAAAAAAAAAAAAACAAAACTATAAAATCAACCCTTTAGCCAATTATATAATTGAGTGTGTGTTTCAATTTTTCCTGCCTTGAAAACAGAGAAAATATAAAAAACGCCCAATTATAAACTCAACATAGCTCATTTGCCGATCATCTCATCAAAAACACGTGCCACCAAACGCACCACAATAAACTCAGCCAAGCCTAATAGATCAGCTTTCATTAACAATGACGGTATTGAGATAGCGGCTACATCACTATCATTGATTGACAAAGACAAATCATCGACAATGAATGCATCATTTCAACTAGCAGCTTCAACAACCACTGGCAAATTTCATAATCCAATGAACGGCAACCAAATTTTTTTATCACAACAATTTGACGACATCAATAATGGTAATTTGTGTCCATCATCAGTTGGCATTCAACCAACGACAGCAACGGACGGCGAAGAAAATGGCAATAACCGGAATCGAAACAAAACCGAAATACGGATCACTGAGAATCCATTACCTGAAACTATTGTATGCTAGAATATGGGTAGCAGTTGTAGGCCTTTATGGACCAAAAAGAAATACCGAATTGAGAAAGTTTTTACGTAAATCTAATTGCGATTTCATTCAAATTATTTCTGCAATTGTGTTGCTTTTTTTGCAGGGTAAATTTGTCAAGATCCTGCTTTATGTTTCAAAGAGTCATGAAATTGTTGCAAGCGATCAATACGGTTTTTTTACTCGTTTCTTGACACTGGCTGGTAGAATTATGGTAGACTTGACTTTTTCGTCTTTTAAGCCGTGGCTAGGGTTGCAGCTGATAATAACATTGAAACTACACAAAGATTGTAGACGGAAACATTGTTTAATATTAGTAGAGAATGTACTGAAATATTTTTCAGTGAACTGTGAATACATGGTAAAACTCTAAACTCCATCAAAGGATTACTTTAAAAATCATCCATGGGATGACAAGTAATTTAATTGTCATCCAAAAATCAGCACGACTTGACTTCAAAACCATTATTTCATAAATTATCTGTCCAGAAAAGGTCCTGATGGTTTCAATTATTCATACATGTCTTCCAAATGTGGACGGGACTTACATATCAAAATGATTTTGTTCAATGAGTACTAACTTCTCAAGACTATCAATTTTTTGGTGTCTAATTGTATCAAAAAAAAAATTATCAAAATGTTAACAATATCGGTTTTTACAATTTTTTCCCGTACTGTAGGCTAGAGGAAATGCTTTTTATCTCTGGTAGTGATGTAGGATAGTAGTTCATATTCACTAGTGAATGAAAAAGTAAACATTCAAATCTATAACACTAGATTGTAAAACTCAATTTCATTGACTCTTGATACTTTGGAATCTCAGGCTTTAGGTACTTAAAAATTAATTTTTAAACAAATTGACATTCATTAGCTACTTTAAAAAAATAAAAACTGTTAAAATGTTCACAGATGCAATATTTGAATAACATATGAAGCTTATATATAATAAAAGTTCCATTCCAAATGAGTGCATTCTGAACAGCAAAAAATGTTTTATTCACTAAGCCCCTGGAAAATGCGTCGTTACTACATTAACGTTAAAATTCAATTCCCGGGGGCTTAGTGAGTGAAACAACTTACGTAATTGTTTGGAACTTTGTATTTTGCCTTACGTGGTTGCGTACTCGAGCTGCAAACGTCACAATTGACAAAATAAGAAGTTCCAAACAAGGACGTAGTCTACTATTTTTAGTATGGTGTTTGTAGAGAGCACTGCCATCTTGTTATCTCTAGTTGTACATCTAAAGGTTACTCTTTAACCTGTTACAGACGGGTGTCATCTGTTATCGACAAAGACAGTAATAATAAACTACAAGCTCTGACTAAAGAGGTCTTATATAGCGAAAAGCATGTTCAAAACAAATGAAGTAAAAGATTTCTGAGATCAATCAAATGATGTAATAGACCAGATAGTAAAACTGTTACTTGCCGTCTGTGACAGGTTAAGCAATCATCAATGCCTAATTTTATGCATCAATTGTCTTTTAATTCGATGAGCAAAAAGCAACACGTTTGTAAGTTTTAAATTCAGAGTTAACTTAAATTCATTTTGAGTTATACCTTTAAGTAAAAATGGAAAACTCTCTCTTTTGGTTCTTTTTCTATTATTTTATCTACAGTCATGAACACTTAAAAGTGTCACAGTGTTATCAGTCTCTTATTTTTTATTATTTCCACACTCTACAAGTTATGAGTGAGAAGATATGAATGTGTGGAATGAAGGGGAATAAACAAATAAGAAATTGATAAGACTGCGGCACTGTTAGGTGGTTCATGCCTCTAGTCGCCATTTCAATAATTTTGAGTAATTGAGACAAAAAGAATGTCTAAGTTAGAATGTATCATTTTTGGCTAAGACGAAGATTGATTGCATATCAAACGTTTGGGTAAAAAAAAGATCGAAAATAAAAACGGAATTGTTTCGTCCTGTTTATTGGTAAAAAAAATTGAAAAATAAAAACTCTAAACAAAGAATCATTGAAATCTTAACTATTCAAATCAGGGCTTATTTTAACGAATTAATTTGCAAATTCCACATTGAAATTGGCTCTGGTTCAACGTAAAAAAGTGGAAAACAAAAATTTTAAAATTATATTGATATCGTAAAATGCAAATTGAAACTAAATAAAATAATGAAAAGAAAAAAATTTAAATTATAACGAAACATTTTTGTATTTAATGTAATTTATATTTTTATTGGATTTGAGAGTAAAACTATTTTTTGTTAAATTGTTACAGTAGAAGTAAATATATTGATCTGAACGAAGAAAAATTGACGTAAAAAAATATTATAAATAAAAATATTGCAAGTTGAAAAATTATTATTAAACAAACCAGAAAACTATTTGAGTACATTACATGTAGAGATAGCTTTAAAAAAAGGAAAATTCATTATACATTACATATAATTGGTAGATGTAAAAAAATAACGTAAACGCTATTATATAACAAATACTTCATATAGTAATGAAAAAAGGCTAATTAAATCCACTTTAAGACAAATAAAAATTCTTTTCAGTTTTTGTTACAAATGATAACAAAAAATCGTTGAGTGAATTGATTTTAATTCGCTGGTCATCCTATAATTTACACCGAAAAATATATTCAATGATCATTATTCTCAGAATGTGTAACACGGGCTTATTTAAATAAAAAAAATAATTGAAATATCGAATTATTGCATTTATCAGTGAATAAAATATCAAAAATAAAACTTTAAAATATTTTATAATAAAAAAGAAAACAAAAATTTTAATAAAAATATGTTTTGATAATATAATGTGATAGGAAATGAATAAAAAAAAAACACAACAACAAAAGACATTTTATGAGCAAATTTTTCTTCACTTGTGCCTCGTCTTGCTAAAATTATTTTTCCAAATTTTTATTTCGTTCAATGGGTATGTGTAGCGCTAATAAACATTTTGCCGTTGGGTTGGTACCCATAAATGACGTCCAATGTTTTTTCCGATTTTCGAAACCTATCCCCGATGTAAAATGGCGTGCCCCTTTCGGTCACACCTCCTTTCATCACTTAAAAGTGGACGTAATTTATGGACAACTATATAAGTCGACTCAAAAATATCAATTTCTAATAAATTATCATTCGTTAGTCGACTTTTCAGTTGCAATGTGTAGGCGTAACATATCTGTAAGACTCTACCGAAATTTGCTAAGTTAAAAACTATGCAAACTTGATTTTATTAAGTCTTATTTTCGTAAATAATTTTTTTTTAAATCCAATTCCTTGTTTGTCCATTTAAATTTTAATTTGCAGCGCACAAACTACATCCCATCATAAATATTTATGTAAACTTTAACGTAGCATAATAAAAAAAATATGCTTGCGCTGCCTAGTGGATCTGGATGTTATATAATTGAAAACTAGACCTTTCAGTTTGTTTGTAAAAAAAATTATTAATTTCACTTGAGTCAAAAATGCAAATTCAATGCGAGTAAAATACGAGATAAATAATAAAATTAAATAATCATGTTAAAACAATTGATGCATTTTTGTTATTAATAATATTTGGAAGAAATAGGAGTCAGAACTTCTTCATCCGAAAACAGGTAAGTAGACAGTAGTTACATGGATTACGGTGATTGAGAGTTTTACGTACACATGACGAAAATCGTATTACTGTGTATTCCACTCGAATTATAATAAATAATTTATTAAAAAAAACACTATAAAAGTTAATCACATAAAACTTATGATCGAAAAGTTGACTAATAGAGTTAATTATAAGCATAGAGGTAAACTACCTAGAGGAATTATGACCCGAAAAATTATATCACACACACCACTAACACGAAAACTTCAACTTTGCTTCTGTTGACGTTATGAGTCCCTTTACTTTTGACATTAAGAGTCCCTTTTTTCTCAAACCGAAGAAATAGGACCTTTGTCACTTCGAGGAAAGTACGTAGGGTTCCATGACCATCAGGAACATTTTTCAGAAGAACTTTTTTTTATTTGATACATCTCTTCCCTGTAAAGTCCGCTCGCTTTACGGTAGAGCAAGCGAACTTTCACACGCTCGATGTATAAAACTATTTATTCTACTAGATATGTAAAACGGTATCTTGGTTCTTGATATAGCAAACACCTCGAACCCCGATACCGTTTTACAGTTCTAGTAGCATAAATATATATATTTGTGTGGTAAGACAAACAGCATCGAAAGAAAAACATCAATATGTGACATTCTTTTTCAGAACAAAAAAAAGTGACAGTTCGGGGAGAAAAATGTTTATTTTATGCCCTGTTAAAACAGATTTGATTAGCTTGTCACAATCGGATTTATACCTACTTTACATTTGCTCCATGTTTGAAATTTTTAGTTTTAATCATGAAATCTTAGGTGAAGCTGTGAAATAAACTCCAACGTCAAAACTTTTTGTTCCAAAAATACAGTGTCCAAGCTGACTTGCTAAATGTTGAGAATTTACGATCATTGTCAGTTTTTAATTATTAACGTTCGAGCTTTGAAGCACGATTAGGAAATAAATCATGTTATCGTGCCCTTAAATAGAAAAGAGAATGTCGTGCCGTTAAAGAAAAAAGGAAGTAACAGTACAGTAGTATTACAAATTTTTCCGTATGTCACTTTCTAAATGATTTTTACTGAAGACTAGCTTCCATTAATTCATTAGTACTCTTGGAGGACTTCATGCGGAATCTTTATCATCAGTTTTGATAAAATTAATTTAGTACAGTGGATGTCACTGAAATTTAGTCATCAACTTGCTTCAGCCGTTTTTCAGCTAATCCACTCATACAAACAGAACTGCTTTTTACTGGTGAAATAAAACCGTATAAATACGGGTGAGCAGTTTTGTTTGTAAGAGTGGACCAGCTGAACAATAACAGAAGCAAATTCATGCCTAGATTTCATTTCCGTCTACCGTACTGCAATAATTTTATTTTTTCTTTAATTTTACGGAATGGATGATCTCATTTCAGTTTCTTATTGAAACGAAAATGACACCTTGACAGTAAAAGTCGTTCATCTTAAAAATTCGAATTGAATGCAGTTGAATAAATATGGAGCTAGCAAATAATATATTGCAATTGAAAGAATACTTGTCTGTTTGACCCCTTTTACGTAGCAGGGTATTTTTAGCGATTATTGTTTACCTACCGAAATTTCTCCCATTCTTGGACTATTCTTGTCAGTACCACCTGAGATGAAAGAAACTAAAATGAGTCGCAAGTGACCATTACCGCCAACGGCTGAACTAATGATTGTGTCACCAAAAATATCGTTTATTTTTTTAATTTAATACGATGCCGTCCTGACTATGACCTTAACTGCGTAAAAGCGAACGGATATAAAAGGCTCTGCATTTGCTATTCTTTACAATTTAAAATTATTTTATTACCGGATCGGGTTACAATTTTTACGATGTCATACTTTTATTATATCTTTTTCTATTTCCTGGTGTCCTTTGAGTTTGTATTCAGCACTACTATAAGTGTATTTCCTAATCTTCAGTGTGATATAAAATGTTCGAAATGGGAGCTCGTTTGCATTAAGTTCGTTTCTTATCCGAACATTATCGCATCATAAATTTAATTAAAAAGAAATAAATTTTCCCTTCACAAACAGACCTCCAAAGAGTTACTCGCCGAAGCTACCGTATGTGGTATGTAATCCATCCGACTCTCCGCGATATCCGGAAAGCGCTGACGATGTTGAGAAAATTGTAAAAGAAGCAATTACCAAAGGTGTCGCAGTGAAAGCCTACGGGAATCAGAATGGCCAATCTGATCTAATTTGTACAGCTGGAATACCTATGGCCATCGGAGCACTGCAATATAAAAAGATGAATGATGACAATACAGTGACTTTCGGCGCTGGTGTAAATTTATTTGATTGTGGCGAGTTCCTCCGCCAGAATGGCCGTGCACTAGCAACTGTACCACCTTATGGAAGTATAACGCTTGTTGGCGCCGTTGTGACTGGTGAACATGGCAATAGTTTGAATTATGATTCGACGCTAGCTGCTCAGGTTGTGAAAATGACGATTATAAACAGTAAAGGAGACATCCAAGTTATCTCAAGTCCAGATGAGTTGAAAGCATTTAGTTTGAGTCTTGGACTTCTCGGTAAGTTTATAAGTGTTTGTCTGACTTTTTTGTGCATCCCTCCTAATGCAACTTTATTTAGGTATTTGTGTCGACATTACATTGCGCACCGTTAAACTGTACAAGTTGCAAGCTCATAATTATATTGAAGGTGATGACATATTGTTTAATGATAAAGCAATTAAATGGGCTAGGAACACTGATGAGCTCACGCTTTTCTGGTTCCCATCGTCTGAGGAAGTGGTTGTAAGTAACAGAACAATAGTTTGCGATGAAACACCAGGAAACGCACGTTCAAATGATTTGTTGTCGTCCGTTTACGCAAACTTCGCCAAAATTTTCTTTAAAGCCAAAGAGACGGCCTTTAAACTAACATCGAATATTTGCGCAGAAGCAAATGCGGGTGGTAAGGATCATTAAACATTACATTAGTTTTTAATCGATAACCAATGCCAATTACTGCATCCAGGATACGAAATTCTTCACGCTATCGAGAACTTTATGAAATTCTCGCTTGTACAAAATGCACCAGAAATGGTACCGATCTTCACCGAAGATGGAATAAATGTGGTAAATCCTGCTGTAGGTTATCCCCACATGATTTCTTCTCCAACTTGCTATAGCAAGCCTCAAGGTCCCAATCAAGCTGCCTGTCCCGACTCACACGGGGCCAACAGCATAACGACTCTTGACTACGAGTACGTGTAATTTCTCGATTTTTCTTTTGAGAAGAATTGTAAAATCTTCTGTTTCCTTTGCTGTAAAGATTTAGCATCAAGACTTGCGATCTTGCCGACTTTGCTGAGGCTGTCAAAGACATAATAAAAAAGACACCAACCGCTTTTCCGGTGCTCGGTATTCGCATAACATTTTCAGGGAGATCGGACATATTCTTGTCCCCATCGTTCGGACAAGAATCTGCTTATGTCGAATTTCGCATGTTGAATACGAAAGATCTTTTCAACCAGCCATCCGCAAGTTTAGCCGGTTTCCAAACAATTGTACAGGCTTTAGTAGGTTGACTTTGATGATTCTTGTTTGTGTAGAAGCTAAATGCTTCAATTACAGATTTACAAATTCAATGGAAGATCGAATTGGGGTAAAGGTGGTTTGGTCGTTCATAGCGCTGAGAGCATCAAATTGAAATTGGAAAAATTAGCCCGTGATGGTTTCATTGGTAAATAATTGTAAACCACTGAATGGAGGAAAATTCACGATTTATTCCTGTAACAGATGCACTTCAAAAACACGATCCAGAGGGTGTCTTCATGAATAAAGTTGGTCTTCGATTAACGGGGAAATCAACGGATATAGACGTGAATCCATTGGCAACTCGTTGCGCCCTGTTGGGTAGCTGCTTTTGCAGCAAGGATACTGACTGTGGACCAAATCAAACATGCACTACACTTCCTGGTTATGACTCATACCACGTTTGCCAAACCAGAAACGAACAGTGCAGTAAACCGATTAACCCTATACCTTCTCTGGACGATTTAGTAAAATATCTTGATGTCGATGTTGCTAAGTTAGCTGAAGTTGCGTTGAGCAAATGTTAGAAGGCCCCGATGTTTGTATGAAATTAATAGCCCACAATATTTGATTTTTCAATAAAAGTAGATTTGTTTGGCCAGTTCTGAGATGAGATGCAATAAAAAACGCAAAAATCATCGATTGCTCAAAATATAAGAGCCATCGATACTTTGCTGAGAAGATACATTTCGGCAATTTTTAAATACTGGATTTTAGTTTACTTTTGATGAAATCTTTCCACCAGAATTCATTTTCTAAAATGTACGACCGCAATAGTGACCACGAATGTTTTAGCTTTTAAAAGAAGATAGATTTGGTTGTAGCAGTTTCACCAGCTCTGAGAAAACAGAATTCGTCAAACTGCTCACTTTTCTTAGAGCCGTTCACACGACTACAACCAAAACTAATTTTTATTTAAAGCTAACACATTCGTTGGTCGTACATTTTTCGAAAAAGATTCTGATGAAAAGATCATCAAAAATGAAATACGATGCACGCAAATGTTGGATCAACGCACTTCAAGCAAAAGTGATCATAGTCGACACCTGCTGAATTTTGTATGAAATGGTTTTTTACAGTGTTTTACAGTTATACGATACACTGTCAGGTTTCAGTGCCCTATTTAGTGTACCACTCATGCTTGAAGTGCGTTGGTAGGATACCATTTTAGCTAAGCACCGATGCCTCTTAAATTGAATTTTGTATTTATTTATCGAATCTTTTTATTTTAAATTAAACAGAGAAAAGTTTTTAACGCATTCCCTTGAAATGGGTGAAATCCTGACATTTTGCTAAACCCCAAATGTCAGCCCTTCCAAGTTAATTCATTTGATTTTTCAATCTAGTGCAGGATAATATCCTGAGGATACTATAATTACGCTTTGGATACCAACCACATTGGTTCGCTTTACTTCTGAATATTAAGCGAGAACTCTAACTCTAACTCTAATTTGCGTTGGAAACAACTCTCTAGGAGCGATTCTTCTGAAAATTCACCTATCAAAATCGGACCCATAGGTTTGTTCCAAGTAACTGTAAACACGAACTTTGACAACCCGAAAAACGACAATTTCATCCATAGCAACGTCGCTTACGTGATATTTCATACAAATCGACCAACGTCGCCTACGCGATTTACACAGAGGTATTATTGAGGTTATGGTTATATGGATGAAATTTGACAATTCATATGGCCTTGGAACAAACCTATTTCGTCTGACATGGTTTGAAAGGTCTTTGCCAGTAGACCTTAAAACAGGCTTCAGATAGTTGCTGGTGGAAGATCTCCGAATGTGGAAAAAGGGTGTTTTTTAACCTCATTTTTTGGCGGTTTTTAAAAGCGACGTGAACGTAAACGGTAAAAGACGCATCTTAACTAATGCGCTTATCGATCTAACATTGAGTCTCAATGATTGATTCCATTTGTAGGAAGGACAGGAGAAAATCCCTTGACAATATTGATATGTCGCTTATACCTCTATTGCTTATGCTTAAACACTTTCTTTAACAGCTACTTGCTCATCATCATTTTCGTTTTTTCCGATTCCGGTGCAGCAACCGTATTTACAGTTGTGCAATGTGCATACCGTTGTAGTTTTATCTACTATTTCTGGTATTGTTGATAGAGTGAATATGAATCTAAAAATGTTTCAAAAAAATTACAAAAATCTCAAAACTAAGTAAGGCGCTGAACTCGTAAAAGTTATCATGGGATATTCAAAAGTAATCGGACATCAAAAACTAATGATGCAGATCGATTCGTCTTTTCAAGCCTACTGGTTGTGGATTTTAAAATTGGGAAAATGCTGAAATTTTCAAGAAATCAAAAAGATGTTGATTCCCTTGACTGTAAGTCATGGAGGCCCGTCATTGGGAAATGACAGGACAGTTTCCCGAAAATGTATGGAAAATTTTATCACAAAAATTCACCGAAAAAATTCAAAGAAACTCACCTCTTATGCTTTCCATTGTATTCGGGCATAGGTTTCTTCCAAGGCCGTTGAAAATGTCAACCGTCATCCACAGAGAAGCCAACACAACTTCACTTTGAAGTTTTCACGAACAAATTTGTTTAAGTTGCGGTTAGGTTTGCTTCTGTGGATGACGGTCGGTTGTTTTCGGCCTGTCAAAATTTGTTTTTACCGTACGATGGAAGAAACCTATAGTCTCTTTAGGTCGCCAAGGCATATTTGAACACTAAAACACTTTTTACTCGATGAAAAAACAAAAAGTTTTTTTTTGTTTTGTCGCGACAAAAACACAGAAAATATTTCGACACAATTGTGACACTCCGCTATTATAAGTACTAGAATGAATGTTTGCTGTGTTCACTTCGGCGGTAAAATATTTTCATTCAAAAAAGTGTCGGACATATTACAAAAGAAAATACACCGTACGTAACACGTTCACTATGATTAAAAATGTATGGAAATGTGCTGAAAAAACGTTAAATGTTAACTTTTAAACTTTTTTTTTAATCGACGAAGTATTGGAATCTCCAGGTCAAGTTCGAAAATGGGTGGCATCGGTTCAACCATCTGCGAGTAGTTCTCGAAAGAAGCCTTTTCTGCTTTTTGTTAACACGATAACTGGAGTAATGTTCAACCGAATTCATATTCTACTGAAGTTGCATATAATGCCTGAGACGAGTCAACAGTTTTTTTCTCTCTAAAATATTAGTTGATTGAACTTGGTAAACACTTATGCGCTCCTGTTATATCCATATAGTGAAAGTGTCTCAAGTTTTACTTATGCATCGACTATATTCCCACTTCCACAACGAACGGAGATTCGCATTTAAAACAATCGAATAATTTTGTATTTCTTGCGACGTTCAAACACCTCTAATGTTATCTTCAGTTATTTGTTAGTAAAATTACTTAATTGGCTTCCCTGCAGAGATAATCCATTACATGATAAACATATTCGCTTCTTTTTTTTCGAGAATTCCTACGTGAAGTTGACTATCACTCATGGGGAAGGCAGTAAAAAAAGTAAAAAAAAAAAATTATTTACCTCATGCAATGGATTATATTTGCACTCGTCCTGCAATTTTATTCGTTCCACATCGTTTTCTATGCTATCGCAGGGCGAACGTAGCTGTTGTTGATGTGATGAAGTAAATCTATGAAAAGATTAAGAATCAAACAGCTCAGTGTGAACGACTGGAGATCCGGAGGTACCGAGTTCGCATACCAGCAACTTAAACGTTAAACGTTAAAAACGTTAATTTCTAACTATATTTTAATAACAATGATACTTACTTACAAAATTTGTTATGAAGAGGTAAGATTAAGGTGGGTCTAATTTGACCTTAAAAAAATTCAAATTCAAAATTCTTACATATAGTTTTCATAGTTTGCGGACGAGGCTTTCAACATAGTTTTAAGCAATTTCAATAGGAGAAAATATAAAGAAAGGAGATACTTAAAGATGCAGTGTTGCCGTGGAGTTTAAAGCTAAATGACTTTTATAAACAACTAGCTATTGCGCACTCTATTTTTACGGGTCCCTTCTTATATTTTATTTGTTTTCTCAATCATTCCAAACTTTGAAACTACAACATTTTGGGATAATTGAATTATTATGCTGCGGATACTATAGATGATATATGTAACCAAATCAATCATCCTCGTATAATTTTGCAATTCAGTCTACGAATGAAAAACATATTCATTGTACCTCTAAGGTGAAACGTAGAGGTTTTTCATACATCGTTATTGTCTAATCGTGAACTTAAATTTTTACTCATAACAAATTTCTGGTCACAACCATGAACTGTAGCTTTTTTATTCGTGGTACTGAGATTTGAGATTAGTGGAGATTTGCAACCGCTCTGAGCCCGAGTGCTTTGCTCAAACGGGTATGACATCTAGCTTTGCAACATATCTTTAACAGTTCGAATTCAGTCCAGCAGTTACGAGAAATTTAAAAAGCCAACAGTTTGAGATGTTTATTCATGTTTGGACAAAACACTACCAACTTTTGAAACACTGAACTTCAAATCATAATTGATTCCATGTAGCATTTTCGATAGTGGACCTAGTCGCGTTCACCGATAAGTTTCTATTATCAATCTAACCAGATATTAACACACACAACAAATCGCGTCACAAAAGAAATGATCTGCGTGAAAGCAAAACACTATCTCATTTGATGATCGTCACATCATTGAAATCGAACCAATCTTTTAACATCGATTATGTTTTCGATACATTAGATTTATTGTCATATTTTGATTCGTCCGTTCGGAAAGATTTGGACGTGTATATAAAACCATACGCATCTGTAAATTTGTTATCAGTTTGTAGTGTAGACGGTGTTCGTACGAGACACAGGTCGTTTAAACAAAACAAAAAAAAATAGAAAGAAAATCAATAAAATATTCAAAAATTTAAAGAGAAATTTTTGCATACAAATTCATCTTTTAATTATTAAAATTGTCGTAACCGATTATTACATTTGTGTTTAAAAGTAAGTGTTACATGTTATGTGATCGATTAAATAAGAAAAGAATTTTTATTAAATATTTTCCAAAATAAAACAAAAAGAAAATTCGAACTCTGCTTTTGGAATATCAAAAACGTTTACATGTGTGTTTCCGTCTAGCCATATCTCTACTTGAACAACATAATAGTTACTACAGAACTCATACAGTGGTGTTATTTTCAAACATATTTTACAACCCTTATGGTCTGTAGAGTGTTTTCTGTTTTGCAGTTTGTGTGGAAAGTTCAACGTTACGTATTACACGAACGAAATTTTGAAAACCGATATATTTTCTATTTTTTGGTTAATTTGTTCTTTTGTGAACAGAAACAGAAACAGAAAAATTGCCGGTTTTCAAAATTCCGTTCATGTAATTACTGCCGAAGAAATTTTAATTCCGTCATGAATTTCTAATTTTATTCTAATTTTTGTGGTCTGTGTTTTAAGTAACATATTTTAAGTGACAAAGAAGAAAACATGATAAATTTACTTTTCTGCAAGAATGTCTAGTTAGGTAGTTGACATTATTACGCCAGAAAACTTGGGTGGAGACGTCTCAAGTTGAAACGCATTATAATATAGTTAAAGTAAACCAAATTTATATCGAAATTTGCTTCAGCTGTTTTTTCAGCTGTTCTACTCATAAACTTTTATAATTTTGTCCTACTTCAACGGATTGCGTGCCAGGGACATTTTCGATTATTTAAATTCTCTAAATTCTCGAAAAATCATCAAATTTAATTTTAAAGGTTTTTCGAGAATTTTGAGAATTTTTTGATAATTTAGATAATTATCGAAAATAGGCCATGGTTACTACCTTACAAACACAAATAAGCATGTGTTTGGACCAGGTGCTAAAACCGCCGAAACTAATGTAAATTTGGTTGACATTACCGTACTAGCGTCTGTTAGAATTTTAGATTGTCAAAATTTCTTTAAAGTTTGTTTCGTTGGACGCCCCGATCTTAATTTTTTTTACCATTAACTTACAGCTTCACTAACGCTTTTTCATTTTCATTTTCAGAAGTGCTTATGATGATACTGGTGTCCTCATATTTTGCTGCATCATTGGTGGTACTTGTCAATGCTCTGACTCCGAATCTACTAACAGACGAAAACCTTCTAAATACAAATGCTGTACAATCGGAAAATGCCATCGATAGCAACATCAACCCGTTGGACTATTTATTCAATCATTCATCGGAGTTTCAGCAAATTTATTCAATGTTTGGTGTCTTATTAAACAGTAGGAAAGAGTACGAATTTAACATGCTTTTGCCAAATGCTACGGTTTTACCACCAATCAATGAAAGCATTCAACAACCGCCGTCTAAAAAGTCATTATCACCGCCACATATGTGCGTAGCTTCGCACGATGATTTATTCAAGATATGGAACGAAATGAATAAAAACAACACCGACAAATTTCTTCATTTCGATTCGATTACCCTGACACAATCAGCAGCTTGTAGCGAAGTGGATCGATTGAAAACGGCAATTTTGATAATAAAACAAAATTTCGATGAAATGTTGCACAAGGAAATATCTTCGAAGCAATACAAAGAATTGAAAACGGAGTACGAGGAGAAATTCAAAAAATTGCAACAACAACTAAATGTAGCCCAGACCATTGTAAGCCAAGACGAGAAAATAGAATTGGATTCCATGCAAAATGAACTTCAAGTTCAACACTACCAAATCAGTAATGTGCTGCGGAAAATGGAAAGTGAACGCAGGATTCTAAACGATGCGTACATACGACTGTGCATCGCCGATTTGGAAAGACAGAACATTTCTTCGGCTGTTGAAGCTTTCATGAACATTACGGAAAGGGCTCAAATCCGACGCATCATTTACGCTGTCTATGCTAACAAAGAAGAAAATTTTAAAGTAATTTTCGAATTCGTCAAACAAACAAACGACCTTGAGTCATTTTTATTGGGATATTCGTCATTGTACGAACAGATGAAAACCAATCAACACATGAATGTGATGAATCTTTTATTGCTAACCAATGCGATAATTCAGCACCGTCATGATGAAGGATTCAAGCAACTCTTCAATTCGTTGAATGAATCAGTGAAAGTCATGCATCAAGAAAGCGACTACGAAAAGTTCTACACCTTCATGTACAATAAGAACAATGAAAGCTTGTTTCTAGCTAAAGATATGATAGCAACATTTGTCGAGGGTGCGTATAACGGCAACATTGGGAATGTTGATAAAGTTCTAAGTATGATACCGAAATTGGACGTAATCAATCATCGATTGCATCTAATCGATGCTCTATTAAATGAAATGAAACTTCACTCACATTCACAACAAAAGGAAATCTTCATGGTGATCTATCAGCTGACCCAAACGCGAATTGCCGTTCACACAGAGAAAGACAAACTTTTGGTGACTGCTATTGAGCAAAATCTTCCCGAAAATGTACGTGATTTAATATTCACCAATTTGTGCATACAGAATGCAAACAATAACGAGTATCTCTACTCTGGACAACCATCAGATGAGTCTAGGCGCTATGTTTTCACTTCGGTAATCAACAAGTTCGACGACACATTCGACTTTGAAATGGAGTTTATGGATAAGGGCAGAAAGGTTCTGATCAAAAATTCACATTATCGTGAGCATCTATACGTGACAGAAAATGGCAGTCCGAGGACACTTTTATCGTGGATGCCGGCATATTTGACCGAAAATACTGAAGCGCATTTCTCACTTGAAATTATTGATGGTCCCTATTTTCGAGTCAGGAGTGAACATTACGGAGAATATCTCTTTTCGCCAATCAACAAAACTTACACCGAAGACAATCGAAAGGTGTATTTCAGACCAGAGAAAAAGGTGAATTCTGACAGTACTTGGAAAATTCAAACTTGTAGGCATAGAGTTCGATATGAATAAATGATTTGAACTGTAAAGTGTTTTGAATCCTTGAACCCTTGAATTAAAAAAAAATATCAAGAATCGTCTATCCATAGCTGAAATTAAATCTGTTTTGTAGAATTGATCGTAACTGATAATTTTAGGTCTGAAAATGAAAATTTTACGACATGTGTTCTTGTCAAAAGGGTGGATTGAGTTCCCAAGCCCTAATCTAAAGCCATTTCATTGCTCCTTGAATAAAAAAAATCAAGACTTGACCATCCATTCTGGTATGTAGAACGGATCATAACTGATAATTCTAGGTCTAAAAATAAAACTTTTACGGTATGTGTGGTGTTCTTGTCAAAAGGGTGGATTGAGTTCCCAAGCATTAGATTTGAAGCCATTTCATTGCTCACTGATTAAAAAAAATATATGAAAAATCGGCCATCATGGCAGAGTTAAGTAAACCAGGCAGGAGTGCTTGTTTCGACTAGGAACCCTTATATTTTTGCGAATAAAATTATTTCTCCTTCCTGGTTTATTTTACTCTGCCGTGATTGGCCATCCATATCGCTGAAGTTAATTATGATTTGTAGAACGGATCATAACTAAGTCTAAAAATTATAATTTTACGCTACGTGTTCTTGTCAAAAAGGTGTAATGAGTACCGCAGCATTAACTTGTCACATACGGATATTCATCTGTTCATCGAGCTGGGTGATATATTTCTTTAGCAGTAAAATGCATGTTAAAAAAATTGAAGTACAAGATTGGAAATCAACAGATTGAAAATACTTTGATCGATGGAAGAAATAGACCCTATAATAATACTGGTCATATGCTTACCGTCTGTAACAGGTTAAATTTGCTGCAATTTCATTACTCCCTTAAAACGGATTATAACTGATAATGCTAAGTCTAAAAGTAAAAATCGTACGCTATGTGTTCTTGTCAAAAAGATGCATTGAATTCCCAAGACTTGGGACCGAAGCATTAGATTTGTAGCCATTTCATTGCTCCTTGAATTAAAAAAAATGAAGAACCATCGCCGAAGTTAATGTTATGTTGTATTGTAATTAAGAATGTTTTACGCGGTCTCAATAACTATGTAACAGCCTTAAAAAACTTTGACGAGTTTTTCTTCTTTTTTAGCTCCATCTACAATTCCAATCATTAAATTACTGTAAGCATAGAAAGCTTTGTTTCTATCACCAGATGGAGCAGTTGTTGTTGATGACTGCTGCATGATTTTGAACATCCACTTGTTTAAATTTATATTTGTTTTTCAGATCTACTCAGACTTTTACGGTGATTGTTGGTGTCGCTCTTACGAACAGTTTGAATACAGCTATCGGAACAGTTCTTTTTTTTTACTTTTTCTGTTATTTATGAATGAAGTGTATTATTGTCGTTTGGTGTGTTTATGAAATTAGCATACGAGAAACATTACACCAATATCAAAGTTTGTCAAAGAAATTATCGTGAACACCTATTTCATTGATGAATTTTTGGAAAAAGATTTTTCGGTAATTCATTAGCATCGATGACATAATATTTTGGATATTAAAATTTGAATTAACATTTGTGTTTGAATTGTGTGAATTGTGTGTGCATTTTTTTAACAAAATTATAAGAAGAAAAACAAACAACGTAACAGACATAGGAGACTTTCATAAACATTCTCGGTATAATTGAATTTTTTTCGCTTCTACGAATTTTCGATGGTTCATCATTTCGATCAGAATTAAAACTTTTTGATTATTTTTACATATCGCAGTTTGCAAATTGTCTGGAAAATTGAAATTTCAAAAAAAAAAATCTTTTAATTGTAATTGCTTTATTACGTGAAAATCTGTAAGAATTTTTGTGGAAAATATTCGTTCGTTTATTGTGATAAAGTAAAAATAATTTTTGGGTGATGTTTTTTTCATGTGGAATTGTAATGAAATTTTAATTGTAACGGATCAACACAATGAACGCAATGGATTATCGGAGTATTTTCGGATTAATGCTGCTGGCTTTGATGGCAGATTGTGCCACTTATATGGATGAGAGTGATATGAAAGGTAAGTGGAGAATAATTAAGACAATCTCAGTTAACAACTTTCATATATGAATGAAAACACATTCAAATGACAATAATCTGACTATTGATCTGCCGTCTTTTTTCCACTATGAAGAAATTTGTAAATATTTTCATTTGCACTCTCATATATATTCTTCTATCGGTCACAAGTGTTCACAACAAATTTAATGTGCAAACAGCGATATCTTTGAGCGTATAACATCAAAATTTTTCAAATGGACTCCAATATGTTCAATGAATTATGTGTTAATAGAACAAGTAAACAAAGCAATTTTATATTCTAATGTGTACCTATCCGACTATGCACTAAATGGGTGTATAACAACACCTAGAGCAATATTATGTTTCTCTTTACTCTTTACAATTTATTTCGAATTTCTAATTGTTTGGTTTTTATGGTAATTTCTATTTACCTCCATCTTTTGTCTTTCCAAACATAACATTTACTATTTTTCATGCAACAATATTTATGATAAATTTTACTTGAGTACTTAATCTGTAAGGGTTATTTGCTGTACATAAATCATTTTAAGTAAAAAATGGTAAAACATCTCATACATACTGAGGTGAGAGCACATATGTACGATATGCACCTTTATGAAAGTTTTTTTTTCTTTCCTTCATTTCCTGTTGATCTCTCAGCGTCATGTGTGTGTGCTGCCATGTTTGTCGACCAAACCGCATTCCCTTATATTTTCGTTTTGTCTTAAGACGACTGTCGAAAAGGTTAAGTAGACGAAAAGGACGAAACTATATTCCGGGGTAGAGTTTCATCTTGTTCAATTTTATTATTCATGTATTGATGACTGCAAAGGCAAACGAGCCGAATTAATGCCAATGAAGACGGATAAAACAATATGAAATCGTTTACCAGTTTTATCATTTGTTTTACAGTGAACGACATCTCAAATGTCTCACTGTCATTTTTTTCAGAGAATGTTATTGTGAATTTGCAATGACACAATAAAATTCTCAGAAAAATTTGACAGTGAGACATTTGAGATGTCGTTCACTGTAGTAAAATCTGCTGTAGCGGAGATACGCTGTAAATGATTCAATGAAAAATTGAAACTATTTAAGTGGCAATGTCTATCCGATTTAGCTTTATGTTTTGCATCATACTATTCAAGTTAGTCGAAAATGTAAACAAAGGAAGTGGGTGTCGCTCAGTATAAGAAATTTTTTGTTCTGATGCAATTATCTAGTTTATTGTTACTGTTTGCATACACCATGAAAAAAAAATTCAAATCCGTTGAATCGACCGATATATTACTATTGAACAAAATTCATCTTAAATGTACCCTGTCTAATACTACAATTAACTAATCATTAGTTAGACGGCAACTAACTATGGCATCTAACCAACGTATTTTATAGTTAACAGCGCAGAGGCGTTGGCTTGACACTCAAATATAATCTTCATTCTTTCCTAATGTCTTCAGAATCAAAATGTTTAAACATAACGACTGTCGAGTAGCTAAGTCCATGAATCAGTGACACCAATGTGAAATTCGAATTGAAAATTAATCGCAATCGATTATGAATATTTCGAGTTTTTTTTAAACATACAGAATCACACCAACAACGTGCATAAATATGGGCACGCCACCCATAAAATTTATCTATTCAACTACAATTCATTCACATCTTCACCTTACAATCTGAAAACTTCTTAGCCATTTATTAGCTACAAGATTGGATGAAATATAAACGAAACAAGCAACGTTGATGTTCATTCAACATTTTCAACCATTTTCAATCCTCTTTCTGATAAATGCTTGGTTATACAAACTGTATTGTACACGACAGAAGAACATTTTATTTTGACCTTTGACAATTAATAAACCGTAAAATAAATATTAGCTGGTTCTCTTTTAATTATTGCATCGCTCTAACGTATAAATGGCAGTGTTCATGCAACCGCAGATGCATGTCACATTGGGTATATCGTGATAAGTTGAAGATGTGTTAAATGATGAAGTCTTTGATGGTACTTGAATTTATCGTAATTAGCTGCAATGAAAGGAAAAAAATTGTACGAATCAGACTTGAGAAAGACTGAAAGACGAGTTATAATGGTAATTAAAAAGGTTCATCGCGTTATCGGTAAAAGTTGGCTCGTTTGACAAAAGACATGAATTTAATTATAGATTTTCTCAGTTCCATTACTAAGTCTTTTCTCATAAATTCATTCTGACATAAAAGATTAACAGAATTTTAACTAATCGATAGGAAACTTTTTCCTGTTAATCTTTTAAATTTAAAGATAAATTTCAGGTGCTGATAGTTAGATTTCTTCGAAAAAATATCGAGCGCAAACTTATTTTTATCATTAGCGTATTACGAACCGTTTTAATTTTACGCCGAAACACGTTCAAGTGAAAACACATTTAAATCCTTCGCAATAAACCGAATTAATTTGAAAAAATGAAAATTAAATATTTTTGTTCACAATAACAGACCAAACAAACGAATTGTTGGTGCTATAATTTTCCATTTCAAAGGAAAACTTTAGTTTCGTAAATTACTAACCGTGCTTGGAATGTTAAAAGAGTAATAAACTTGTGTGGCCATTGTTTGCCAACTCATTAATTAATTAAAATATTTTTGGGAGCAGACCCCATTTTTATTAAGCTCTACTATGCTAAGACACACTAATCTTCATATCATCTAAAGTCAAATTCATGTGTTAGTGTATACTATGTCATTCGTTCATGAATTCTAATTAATATCACCATGATTCATTCAACTCTATTCAAATTGATTAGTATGAATCGAACTCTTGAGAAAAAGTTTTATAGTGACTTTCAGCTTGACCGAATCAACTCAATTATAAATTGCTTTCCATTAACATCATCATAATAGTATGTATACAAGAATTTAGTCACGTGGTCATACATTGAACTGGTTACACATTAAACATTATTTCGTCAATCAACACATTCTGCAAAAAAAATATTGGAAATGGATTCATAATCTCGTTTTTAACGAAACATATCGGAGGTTGGATATGAAATTGAACTTACTGTGACATAGATATTATCATTTCGATTTCAAAAACTATTTCTAGAATTTTCCCAAGAAAATCATTTACATTTTCAACATGTTCTCAAAACGAACGATAAATGGGTGTCATATAGAGTCATGTCATAACCCAGAAAATTTATCTGTAATTGCCAACGAAAAAAACGTAACGCGTCTCTATGGTCTCTCTATGTATATACACACAATTGAACAGAGAAGTGTCGCTTGCGTGGGAAACGTTATAAACTGTTTTATATGATATGAAAACAAAATTTGTGAAAAAAATAATTTTCCTATCGGTGAAGGTTACGTGAAAATTTTTTTCTTCTTAATTTTCAGAAACAAAAATGTTTTGTTGAAGGCGTTTCAAATTCTTTTGGTGTCGTTATCGTTTATTAGTAATTTATTTAGTTTTTCAGTCAGAATTTAGTTGGAAGTGGAGGATATTCCGTAGTGTTGGATAATCAATAACCCAAATACCGATAAAAACCGATAAATAATTTCAAATAAATTAAAAACTCTGACATTTTAAAGAATAAAAATAAAGAAAACATAAATTATCGTTTTTCATCAATTCACTTTCGTATGTTGGAATTTTTATCTCATTTTCTTCGAAATAATATCGGAAGCAGATGTATGATATCTCTCAAATTTTTGTTTCTATTTATGCGTAAAAAAAAGCAATAGAAAGGAATATGATTTATTGGTAGTTTTTTAATTGCCTTTTTTATGGGGAGCCTATTTATAGAAGAAATGAAGGTATGGCATGGGAACAGCAGATTTATAGTCTTACTCGCAAGTAGCATATGTGCGCCTTCACATTCAGTCTAATTCGTTCATTTACCATCTACATTGTTCATTGAACAAATCTACCGAATTGTAATGATATTTAGACATTGATCATATTAAACAGATGACATGGTAAATACACCTTAACAACATTAGACAACCTCTAAAACGCAACGCAACTTATTTCCCACACATTATACAAATTCTCAAATAACCTACCTTCTAACGCAGATTTATCCGAACCCATATTAATAACAATAAAACCGTATGTAAGTAACATGGTCACTTTCACAATTTTTTTCCGTCTTATTTTTATAATTCGAAATTGAAAATTACTTTTAAGAGATATTTTTCTTGGTTCAAAGCAACATATATGTATACAGCGTTGGATAATAATAATTGTTCAAAATAGCATAAATGAAAGAACCAGAAAATCATGTTTACAAAAAACATTTGCAACAATTCATCCAACACAGACCAACAAATGATGTAATGGACAATAAATATATTGAATGCATAACATATGATCTAGCTACGATAGTTTGCTCAACTATATTTATATATCCTATCTCGATATGTTCTGCACTTTTTAAGTGTTAAAAAAAGTGTATGAATCAAATATGTTGATTTCACCTATGATAACGATACCCGAACGAAATCTCCAGTCCAAGCAGAAAAAACGTGTATGAGCCATACCCATATATGCACATTTCAAATGCCAAACATATTGGTAGAGCCCATTCGAATTCGCTTATTGAAAGAAGAATGAGAAACTTCTTTTTCTTCTTTTTTTTTTGAACTAAACTCAGCCGGCTTACTTCGTATATCTAGTTCACACAATATGAAAGATCCTTGAGCAAAAGAAAAATCACTGCAATTCATAAATAAAGTTTTATTGTGATTTTTTTCCGAATAATGATGAGGGAGGAAGGATCACATTCAACGGAATGAAAAGACTTTTTTTTACTCCAGACAACCACTATTATGTATGCGTGTCGATATCTATTAGTTTACCTGTGATGTGAACTTTTTTTTAAACTTTACAATTTAAAAATCATAAAAGGTGCACAGGGCAGGTACCTAAGAGCGTCATAGGGTGATTCGTTGAACTGATTTTGTTCTATTTTAAGACAGAAAATTCGATCAAACATATCTTTCGCATCCTTGTAATACCATGTCTGATTCGTCCAACTGGCATCTACATACAAGTTTGAGTGAATTTTTCGATTTTGAATGCGACACAGGTAGACCATTAAGTTTTCTAATTTGTTTCTTATACTTAAACAAAACGCCCAGATCGTCCAGAATGAAAACGGACTGGATACAGAATTCGACACATCAGATTTTAACAGTTGGAAAAGGTGTAGAAAAAGGCCTTCTTCTGAAGATACAAAGAAACATCATATCGTATTGATCGGCGATAGTAGTGAAATCTTTAATCTGCGTGTGTATTAATTTATTGCAAAGACTATGGAAGTCATTGTAAAACTTGGATCGCTTTGGAGCAGAATGTTATGGCAGGGTGTTGGTTGAACGAGATCTTTTTTTACATTTCCATTTCAATATGTAGTCGATGTTTGTGGTAGTTATGATCACCATTTCGCAGAACCAATGAACAAAATCACCGTGAAATTATGAAACAAAGTACTGATCATTTAAGATAATTACATTTTGTCTATCTTAAGATGGTCTTTTTTATAACATACGAAAGCATTCACGAATCGCGTTATGATAATTGCTATCCTCGTGGTATAATACGCATACATATAATGAATCGTAATTATAGGTTTGGTCACTCGCGTTCTGCTATTTTTATAAAACTCTCCATACGTATTTAAATAGTATGCTTCTGTGGGTCCCATTACATGCCTGTATGCTTAAAAAGTGATATGATGACGGTGCGAGATGAATATGTCAATATTATGCTTTGAATATTGCTTCGTACGTATTATAATGCTGATACTGTTTTTTTCTTCTCTCGATCAGAGCTGTGCGATCAGCCAAAGATTGAAAATGTAATGCGTTGAGTTGGAAGACATAGAAATGATAATTATTTTAATGTTGAGCTCAAGCGATACATATCTCAGGCGATTATAATGAATGGATAAATAGGAAACTCACTTTATGTCGATTGCGAATTGGATATAAATGGATTCTCGATAAGTTTGTCGCGGTTTGTTGTCTGGCAGAAGGTCGTTACACTTTATTGGAAAAAAAAGTGTTTTTCGTATTTTATTACGGCGATTATTTTGGGATATTGCGAAATTTTGTCAGTGTGTGCAGATTTTAAGTCTGTTGTAACTAACCGCTCAACCAATATCAATAATAAAATGCAGCGTCGTTAAGTTTTACGTTAAACGCTGCTATGCGAAAAAAATGCAATTCGATAGCACTCTTACCAATATTTTGCACCTCTTGCAAGTTAATTAACGTCGTTTGAGCATCAAAACGAAACAGGATAAGTGATTTTCAGTTTTTTTTATTTTTATTTTGAGGTATCAGCACCAGCACACATGTGTCTATAACTTTTGTCGTTTTAAACATTTCGTGGAAGTCAATATACAGGAAGTTTCGTCAGAGTAATGTGCAACAATAATAAATTTCAATACAGAAATATTGGCATTTATCTACGACCGGACCTAGTGTAGAAACACATAAGATACTAAAAAATATTCTGTTTGCTCTATCGACACTTTTTTTCCTGCATTGAAAAATGATAAAAGCCGGTCTGATTTCCTGCTATTGTATATGTGGTTTATTCATAAAAACGAAAAATATGAAAAACCGGCTTTAAAGAATGAATAAACGGTGAGCGCTAGTGCACTTTGCGAATGGTTGCTTATGACTGTGTAATATATTGGTGTGCTAAATGCATAGTCTGGAATTTGGATGGATAGGATAACATTTTGTTTATTGTTCTTCATACAATGCTGCTGAAAGTGGACGTCGTCAAGAATATTACGTAGAGGTCTTAAGGGGATTTGTAGTTTCTATTGAATTTTGTATATCAAACTAATTTTCTTTACTATTCTACTATCTAATCATTCCGTTTCCTACATTAATTAGCTTGGATTCGTTTTATGTCTTACTTGAGACGTCTGTCATAATTGTATACATTTTTGAACGTATAATTTCCAGATACTGCGGATCAGATCTGGTTTACTTTATATGGAAGTGTTTCATTTTTTTCACAGCTTTCGCTTTGCAGAACTGATGACTAATCTGTTCCTTAGACGGTACCGCCTTTCGGAGTGATATGCGATTAATAACTTCAACAATTGCATAGAAATATTAAATATTTGTCATGAAAAAATGTGCTTCTTAATTGCAAATACTTTTGATCGGCTTGATAATTGATAATAAATCATCGCGTCGGCAAGATCACTTAATATTTCGCATATAAGTTCACCGAACAGTTACAATGACCTAGACATTAACAACTGAATTAAACAATCATGTTTATTCTGTAAGTTTGAATATTTTCCATTTTGCTGAAACTCAAATTTCCGTTGATCATTATAACGATGCATTGAATAAAAAAGCATATCATGTGTGCTTTATCATCTGTTATCTTATCAAAATTAACACCCATTTATAATCTATTGCAGTATATTCTATGAAATTTTCATTAATTGATAAGGTTCTAACTTGTTTTACGCGACCATTTTAATGTAATCATAAAACAAACGATAGAAGAGCAGTTAAACTTATCCAATACGAAGAAAAGAAACAAAGCACCTCTTCGAGCAATGTGTAAACCTGTTGCGGATGGCTATCATCTGTTATTGATAACGAGACTTCATTAATAAACGGCAAGCTTTCATTTAGTAAAATGTGGACTCAAAAAAATTAGGTTAAAGTTTTGGAAAAAAAATCTCTTAAAAAACTTAAATCAAATGAAGTAATAGATCCGATAGTAAAACTCCTGAATTAATTTTTAAACTCAATTTAGCTAGACTATGGGGAGCGTTTTGAGTACCTGAGAGTTCTAGAGGTAAATTTTTCCTTCTGATGGGACTGTTCTGTTCTTTAACACCATTTATAGCCAATACTAAATTTTTAAACATCTGGTTAATAGTTAGCACTAAACATTTTCAAACATAACACTGTCATGACACGGAATAACATGTATCTGTTGAAGCCAGTTTATACTTAGGTGTTCACAGAAACGTCGAAGCATTATGTTGAAGAAAAAAAAATTAGCAATACCTGTTTGCTATTCTGCAGGTCGTCAAGCCAACCCACACAATATTGTTTATGTTTTTGTTAATAATAAAAAAATATTTTTTGCTTCGTTGTTTATTTTCCTATTAAATAAATAATTTGAAAAAATTTGTGAAAATTTTCCAAATATTTTTGTAAGCTTGGCCTATACTCAGAATTACTTAGACAGCAAGCAAAACGGTTTCATTTTTTTATTTTGTAATTACTTAACATTGACACCATAAATGAATAATTACTTTTTCCACCTCAGCCTATAAACCTACGACGGTAACACTATTAAGGTGGAGTTTTTCAAAATTAATAAATTATCTTCTTCCAATTATTTCTTCGACCGTAAATGTATCTTTATTTCAAGTTCTTTTTTATATTGTGTGTAACAACTCAATGAGCTGGATATTCAATTTTACAAATAAAACGCACAAGTTTTTTTCTCCTCTGCTGTGTGTAATAGAGAGACGATGAGAAACTTCATTGTTAAAATACGTATAACAGACGAACAGATTTATTAATTTGAAATAAGTCAAAATCGTGAGTTTCGTTTCAATAGCTTATTATACAGTTTACGTCTTAAGGCGAGAAATTGTAGAATTATTGGAGAATCAATTCTTAAATCAAATTAAAGTTAAATTGCGTAACAAACTGTTCTTGGCTCACGATTCTGTTTTTTTTTTATAATGTATAAATCATTTTACAAACGATCCAGAGACGTCAATTAGACCGGTACTTGTGCACATTAATTTTTATCCTAATTTCAAATTGAAAGACAAACACTTCTATGAATTGATTAACTTAATCATGGATAATCTTACAATACAATCATTCTGGTTTAATTGAAATTATCCATCTTGCCCGAGACCCATTAAACATGCTCACATTATATAAAATGCAAGTTATCGAATCGTTAACACGATGCATTAATTGGCCCGCATACATTAACTTTATATATTCGTTTAACATGTATACGCGTTTTATCATCTACAGTAAGAATAATTTATTTTCACTTTACCAACATAATGTTGTATCACATTAGTCTCCCAAAAAAAAAGAGAGAAATAAATAACAAAGTGCAACAATCTATGAAAATATCAACTACGCGCGCCTAAAAATGACTCAGCAACGTGCTTAATAAGATAAAAAAAATCAATTTTGATTGCCACTCCAATTCCACTTCCAATAATTTATGATCATCAAAATTGAAAAAGAAGTCTCGATGTAAGTGTCAAATAAATAATTGTTTGAAATTCTTACGATTTGTAAAGATAGATTGAAGTTTAAGACTCCAATTGAATAGTTTGATGTTCCGTGATGAACATATTTCAGAACCACCCAGAATTGTTCCATTGATTATTTTCCACGTAAGAAAACTATTTGAGTAAAACTCATCTTCTCGCATCAGAACCTACCGAAATGACTCATGACTTCATGGTATTTGCGTAAGTTTAGATTTCCGCCGGGATTTGGACATTGTTATATTAAATAGTGGAATTGCTGCCCTTGCCTTCGTTCGGCTTGGGCTAAAAACATCCCACTCGTCAAAATAGAAAAAGGTAAAAAGGTCCAAACGAGGCCGTTATTGCCTGTTGCATTTTCTCAATAATGATTTTTGGTAGAGTTCTTTGACATCAAACTACCCTTTGTTTTCCAACTATTATGCGAGACTCGTATACCTCACCTCACATATATATGACAAACCATTACAATAATCGCATTAAAACAAAAATCGGTTCTACAACAGTGATCAAGCTCTGTTTTTGTTGTTGTTGTCACATTGTTAGTTACCTTTTAACATTTAAAATTTTTAACAATATTTTATTATAAAATATATCTACATAATATTCCAGACGTATGTCGCATATAGCAACATAACGTTCATTTCGATCATTTTGCGCTTCGTTGAATTTTCACTTACTTCACCTACAAAAATAAAATAAAAAATCTTCTAGAATTTCATGTTTTATTGTTTGTTTGTGTCGTTTTTTTTTGTTTTTATTGCTTCTTTGTTTCGTTTGGTTTGTGTGTGGAAAAATGTTGTGTTGTAATCAAGTTATATCTTAAAATGTAGTTCAATGTTTTAATCGGAAAGCACCTCTTATATATGTGAACATACATCGTACGTACTCTAACTGTACCGAAGGTAAACATAGAAAAATACTTTATCAAACGTTTTCTGTTCCTTTTGAATATTATTCCATACTAATGACACTCCTACGCTGATTGTTGATAATTTCAAGAACTTCTGGTAGAATAAATCTACAAATTTAGATTTTTTGTGCAAACCAATACAATATAAGACCGTCACTCAAACAGATAAAAAACAGGTATTCTCGTTAAAAAATATATTATTTAAGAATGGAAATCGCTGAACGCTTAGGACTCGAGGTCGGTCGTAAAGATTGTAATTGTAAAATGTTCTGCGCAAATATTATGATGCAAAAAATAAAGCTTTGCGGAATCATGTTCAGAATTCATAAAACGTTTAATTGTTTTCGATTGTCAACTTGCAATAAATTTTAGAGTAAAATCGCCTTTCCGTGCATAAAATAATCATTAAATTGCATGTAACAAGTTTGATTACATTAAAATGGAAAATATTTTGTTTACGCATAGTAATAACCATCATATCTAGCAGATCAATGAAAGAAATGCTTGCTGTACGTATTACCAATTCATAATTGAATTGAAGCCTCTCCGCATCGTTCAGCATACTTTAATGGTCATTTTATTTCAATTTTAAGTTGTGACATTTGTCGTTGAATGAACGTTATCCCAAGCGTTATCCAAAATTTCTCATTTTGAGTCGTTTCTTGATATCGCACATTTGCTTCACATCCCTCAAAAAAAATCAGATAAATTATAAACGAACAACCACCTGTTGACGAAATCTCCAAAATATTCACACACTTCCCACCATTTTGTTAATGTATTTGTATTTCGTGTAAATAATTTATGTTTTAAAATTTCTCGAACCGTGTAGAAGAACTTAAAATTTATACTGTCTACAGTGTGGCATGGTACAAAGATTTTTTTTATCTTTTCAAAAATATCAAATTTCATTAAGCGATAAAGGACATAAAAAGTGCATCATTTCTCTTCAAAACAGCAAGCATCTATAATGTGTGTGGACCGATCTGTTTAAGTACTACATAGATCTATGTGGAAAAAGATATCTTCGTTTTATTTCACATAGAACAAAATGATAAAAAAATATGTTTTTATCTGTTGTTCTTTTTCGGTGCGTAAATATTATAAATAATAAATGAATGCGTTAAGAATTTTACTCTAAAAATAATTTCATGTTGAATGTAAGATACTTCGAAGAACTGTTATATGAAATTTAATACTTTACCGTCTTCATCGTTTAGAAATAGAATTTTGAAATGTAGACGCAGTATCTCGGTTTATTAACTTTGGTAATGTTTACCATCTACTCAAAGTTATGCAACTCAAAAATTAAATTCGTTTTCTTGATTAGCTGAAAATTAAATTAAAAAATGGAATTCTTTGCTGCAAACAGGAAATAGAAACCAGCAGAACTACGGAAGGACTACGGCTTAATCTAATGATTTATGTCAACTTTACTACAATTATCTATTTCAAATAAAGTTAAGAATGTCCTAAAGGAATGCAAAAAAAACCCTCAGCGGATATTGAAATGTCTTCAAATTTAAAAGTGTATTCGGCGCCTAGAGGCATTGTAAAGATTGCACAAAATAAAAATATTTTAGCCGAAAGATAATTGAAAACATCCACTTGAAATTGTAGCCACTATTGGTTGTAAAACAAGAGGTAAACTTCTATTGTATTTGACAAAAAAGAATCTCTTAAAAAAATATTATCCGAGGTTTTTTCTCTTATTTTGTCAAATAAACAACCATATAACCATATAACCATATACCATATAACGCTGCAACATATCTTCATCATTAGGGATATGCATAAATTAGAGAGGAGAAAAAAAAACTTGTCTATTCGTTATTTACGGCATACATCCTTCCGGTGGTATTGTAAAGGATATTAGAAATTGACTGTAAGTGGCATCGCTACAAAAAAAAAGAGAAAAACACTCGAAAATTCTATAAAAAAATGAACAATAAATGATCTGGTACCGTCAGACATGTTGAAAAAAAATCCATTTGAATAGAAAAACAACCCCCAGTTTCATAATAACCGATTTTATTCGATGATAATAGACACCCAGTTATTAAATTCCACAAAGGAACTTGTTATGTGAATATTCTTTGATTAAGTAATGCACCCCTTTCTTTCCGGTTCTTTGACACTGGTTGTACCAAATACTATACACTCTATTTCACATTTTCGGTTGGTTTACGTGGAATAATAATTTGCTTTCGCATAAAATTACGGCGCATTCAAATTTTTGGTCTTTTATTTTATCATATTTGGTACACTATACGTTCGTGAAGGGACACATGCGTAACGTATGCAATGCATATGTTTTTATTCGGACGTTTTGAATTTAAATAACTGACAGAGTATGGGAATGCTTTTATGGATTAAACTTTATTTTCGTGTCAAATTTGTTGCCCGTTTTAAAGGAGCCAATAACAGATAGTCCGGTGTTAGAGTCTGATTAATTGGTTCGTATCTATAACTACGATTAAATCATACAACGATATTTTACATCTTAGTTCTACACAGTACCATGCTCGCTCATAGAGTTGAAAGAGTCATTGTAGAGTTGAAACGTATATAAAATAAGGCCACAAGAATGGATTAAAAAATGAATTATTAATTTTGTTGTTTGTTTTTGTTTTAACATTTTTATGTGGGAAAATTTTTGGATGTTTCTGTTACGAGATCGATTCACTTTATAACTTTAAAAAAATGGTTGTATACAACGAGTTGTGTTTATCTTATTCTCAATCCCAGGCAGTTAATTAAATAATTACAAGACAATGCTAGCTAATTCAATTTAACAATTTTTTTATTAGACAGTTAGATTGTTGTTGTTATATCTGTCATTTATTTGATACAAAATTGATAATTGTAATGTTAGGGCGAAGAAATTTCTCAAAAAAGAACAACAAAAAAACTTGTTCTCGTTTTATTACTTCATCTAAAACTCTTTTTTCTTAGTTTTTAGTGAGTGCAGTCATAGCATTTTTTATTTAAATTGTTACAACCTTGGATTCTACTGGAGAATGAAAAAAATAATAATTTAAAAAACCACTCTCATCTTGCAAACATTCAATAAAATTCATAAATAATGTTCAAGTAAAACAAGACTTACGACATAGAATATTTGGTATGCTCAACCCATTAAATAACATTTTATTTTATTAAAATATTCATCGCGCGTATTTAATGAAACAAGATTTGCATTGTGAATAATTAATTTATTTTCATAGCCCGCCAGTTATTTTTATTCAATATCTCGTCTTAAATCATTTAGAAACTTTTGTTGGTATACACATTATCCAGCTCGGCGCGATAGGTTTTTTTTATTAAAATTTTATACCGAACATGAAGAATGTTCTCGCTTTAATTGGAACTATACTATACGGCTTACTCAAGTGTCCCACGATTGTATGCTACCACTGAGAGTGTACATTGAAATGAAACCGAAAAAAAGTGAAAATAAAAACATTTAGAAGACGATGTGTGTTCATGTCATAACTTTACTGAAGATGATTTTTAATTGCTTGAAATTATTTAACGGCCATAGGTTAAGGGGAAAAATATTTTGTTTTCATGTGTTAGACATTATATCATTGTCATTCGTTGGAATCATTTCTTTAAAAATACGTCATATGGGAAGATTTTTTTTAAATATAATTAATGCAATCGAGCTTCCTTCACTTCAAAACGCACAATTTTGACGCAAACGATGATCCATATAGAATTTAATTTTAAGAAACTATTTCTGGCATGTAACACAACAATATTATTGTAATATATTCCGAATACGTGATTTGATTGATGAATTATAACACCGCCGCTGCACAGACTGATGTCTGTCAAACGAATTTATTTATTATATTTTCGGTAGATTGTCTCTTTTAATTGCTGTGTCGATATCCAAAAGTTTATTTTTATTGTCGTGTTTGTCTGTTCGAATCGATTTCAAGAAAACCATTTAAATATGCATCTCAACCCAATTGAAATCAATTTAGAAATTATTCATATGTCTATTGTGCTGGTAATAATTGGCATTTCGAAGAATTTAGAATAATTAAAGTCTTTAGTTTTGGATCATATTGGTACAGACTGGTAGCTGACAGTTGTATTTCCCCAAACCAGTCTTAAAAAATTTAGTTGAGGGAGACTTTGTTACTACTATAAACAGCAACCGTATCAGCATAATTAATTCTGCTGCTTCTGTTGTTTGAACAGTTTTCTGGTTTTTGTTACAAAATATTTTACTTCGTTTGTTTTAACATTTATTTTGCTGCATTCCAGGAAATGGTTCATCTTTTAGTTTTGTTATCGTATTCGACTACATATGGTTAAAAGACAATTCACTTCGCATTAAGAAAATTGCTGGTAGTAATAAAATGTATGGTCTGTAAAAAGGAAGAATGTTTTCTACCACATCACCATCGTTGGGATTTTTATTGCACAAAACCTTATCACATAACAAATGCACATTCGTTTTAATAATAAAATTTCCATTTTAACACACCTTACCACCGATCGTTGAATAAACTGAATGTAAAAAAAAATTGTGGCTATCTCATAACAAGTCAAATAAAAACATAATAAAATAGGATTAAGTTGCATGGTTAACGCGAAGAAAACACATCCAAATCGGTGTATTGCCTTCAGATGCAATTTATATCAGCGCTCGAACCAATCAAGTGAAACCACTTTAGTAATGTTAATGATTCTTGTTATATGCTGCAATATGATCACATACTTTCATTGGTCAACCGATTGATTGGCAACAATGCATTGTTGTGGTTTTGTGCGAAATCGAGACTTTAAATTAAATTTTTATTTATTTTTAATAGAAAAATTATTTCAATTTTTTTCTTCACCCGTTTATGTTCCTGCTGCAAACAAACAACGAAATCACAGATCACAAAATGAGCTAAATATTTTTACGTAACATTTCGAAACATTTTACTTCTTTGTTAAGCTTCAAGTAAAGTCAAGTAAAATTTGAGCTATTATAGGTATGACAAATAGAATCTCTCATACATGATAATCACGTTTTATATTGGAAATTCATTTTTTTGTTGTTGTTAAATTCTATCGTTTTTGATAATACGAAACAAAAATTTTTGTTTAGCTGAATGGAATGCCTGTTTTTGTGTATTAACGTTTTTTTTTTCATTATCTGTAATAGAAACACGCAACATTATTTTATTCATTACATTGTATAACGTGCTATTTGGTGTATATATGTTCATAATTTTTAAGTTGAAGTCACATTCGATACGGTTCACATCAACAGAGATTGAAGAGAGGCACAAAAAAATTCTTACAAAAAAATTCGATTAAAAATCATGTTTTTGTTACACTGGGTGAATCATTGTTATTTCACTGTTGAACTTCGTCGAACCCAAAAATTGTGTACCATCGTAATAAATTTGTGATTAATTCATCTCACAAACGATCGAGATAATAAAAATGAAAAATTGATCTTTGGTGGAGAGAGAAAGAAAAAAAGACTTGATTGAGTTCCAGAGTAAAAGTTTTTCAGCGTTCAGAATCATTTAAGTTACATAATGAGGTATTGTGCATAATAACTTTATAATCCCTACCAAACCAGACATATGGGTTAAGTAAGTTATTGTGTACAAACAACTGCCACACAGTTGTAAATAATTGCAATGAATTTTAGTTTTCAATTAAGAAAGGCATTTATAAAATTACTATTGAAATAATAGCTTCATTATACACTGGATAACAGACCGATTATGTTACATGCACGTAGTAATTTTTTTTTTCACTTTTGTTAGCATGTAATTGAACAAAATTGCCTAACTAAAACCGTGAGTTTTTGAGATGGAAAAGACATTTAAACATGTTTCTCAAACGAACATTAACTTAGATTAACGTGATAATTAAACTTTGAACTCGACACCAAAGGCCCCTCCCGTATTATCGTGCGCATGCATTGGGTGTATCTTCCATTCATCTAGATTATGGATGGTAAAATAAATGCTTTGAATTGAATTGTTCAAGTACAAAGCATCTATTCAACGAAATAGAATTAACATTTTCCGTATAGGCTAAAAAAGACGGTAGCATTTAATCTATCAAAAGAAATTAATAAAAAAAAATAAAGAAAAAATTTAGTTGAGTTCGACGACATCGTCACCGTTTCAACTCTTAAACTAGACATTGAAATCGGTATACGGTCGGGTTTTCTCTAATTCCACATTATGTTGTTTTTTTTTGTTTGGATCTTAAACAAAAGATTTCTTTATTAAAAAAAAAAAAAATATCTCATACATGATGCAGAAGGACAAGGAATTTGCTTTGAATGTTATTTCGTCCAGACACTTCATAAACAAAACGAGTGTTTGTTTATAATGAACCTAAATGAATGGGATTGAATATACGATTCAATGTGAACGAAGTTTTCATATTTTAATCAACTTTTTTCTTGATATTACAAGATTTTGTCGGAAGAATTGGTATCATGTCATGTTTAATATTATTTCCTTCGGATTAGTGATTCTGAAATTTAAACGTTTTTAACGGAAGCATAGCTTATGACTCTGATGGTAAATTAATTCTGCGGTTCGTATACACAGATATAGAATTATATGTAGATTCTTTAGTTGTCCCAATTTCTCGTATTCGAATAGGCAATATAGGTAGACTGTAGACACGAAACACACAACATTGATTCTGAGAAAAATATATCATCATGAATTATAAGTAAACCGTTCAACTGAATCCATTACCAGACAATTATCAAGAAACAATATGGTACGCTTATCCTGTTATTATTATAATAGGAAAACAACAGAAATTCCCATAAAATATGAAAAACAATGAAATTAAAGTAGCGTTTATGTTTACATGATGAAAGACAATTAACACGCGGGATGATTTTATTTTACTTTTTTTTTCGTTGTTTGAGAAATCATTTTGCCGCACACAGCTTGAGCACACACTTATCGGTTTCCTTCGTTTTATAGCGATATTCATTATAATACTATAAACAGCATCCCATTATCGCTTAAGGTTTATTTATCTTCTGGAACCGAAAATATAATTTAATTCTAATAAAAGTCACTTTTTATTGTTTTAAATTTCCACATTGTTAAAACATCTACCATACGGACGCGTCGTCGGTTTCAATGAGTGAGACGTATGGAAAGAGTTATTTTTGATATTTTTATTTTTTCTATGAAATCTAAAGGCGCAGAGATGCATATTCTACTTATTCTAAACAAATATATATGTTTTGTGAGAGAGCCAATGATAAATAATATTTTTTTTCTCCTAAATGGATTACGATTAATGTTTCATTTGGTTGGGAAAACAATGATTTGATATATATACCACATAAGTTTGAAAGATTGAATGTTTGTAAATGATTTCTATTTTCTATTATTTCAATCATTAATCTGTTTATGTAAGCTGTGTGTTTTTACAGTTTCTTTTTACTAATTTTTTTTTCTTCTTACTTTTTTTTCGAAAACAGAACTCACATTTCACTTCGTACCATAAAGAGTGATTTTCAGTTCAATAACCCATCATTAAAACAATATAAATTGCTAATCGAAAAACTGCCATTTAATAATATAAAAAAAAACTCTCTAAAATAATACCGAATATTCTCATTAAAGAAACATAAAATTAAATGAACATCAATTTTGAGAAGACTTTCGATGTATATTGCTTTAAAGACCAACAAAACGTTGTATACCAGAGAACAACAAAAAACGTAGCAAAGAATATAATGTAGACTGAAATTTTGCAACATATTGTAAGCGCTTTTCATGAAAAAAAAAATCTTAATACAGATTTTGCTTAGAAAGATATATACGTTATGAACAACCGATCCAATGGGAAGATGAATGCATGTGTGCAAGAAAAAAATATAAAAAAAATGAAATATAAAAAGAAACTTGTTCGAGCGAGAACCAGTGCTACTGCAAAATATTACGCCAAATATGATCAAACAACTTTTCACAGAATATAATTTATGAAATCAAACGAGTTTTTGAGAGCTCTATAAATGTATATCTGAGCCTATGTGCATATAAAGAATGAATGCACTTTATTATTACCATATACTCTGTTGTGTTATTAGCGCGCGAAGAAAAATCGACCGTATGTCTTTTGTTGTACTAATTTTAAATCAATATTATTTATATCCGAATCGATCGGAAAACTTGAAGGTAAAACGATATGGCGCATATACAATCTAATGTGTCTGAATAAATTTTTGTTTCTCTTTTTTTATTTGATAAAATTTTATCTAGCGTCGAACAAACATTAATCACAATCTGAGCAAATTTTTGTTTTTTCTTTCTTTTCGTAAATTCTCTCATAATTGATACGTTCTGCGTTTTGTGATAGTGTAACGAAAACAATTTTCTAAGTACATTCATGACGATAACAAGTGTGTTGATGTTGAGTGTTGACACTTGTTTTTACCAATATGATAAGCTGAAAAAGTAGTCATTAAGAAAATGCAGCTTACATTACATTAGTAACTGTAATAACAAACAAATCGTCACGGTAATTTGATTCTCGGTGCAAAAACTTTGGATTGAAACAGATTGTTTATCGACTGTCTGTTCCGTTATGACAAATAATGTTATCGTCTAACTTTGACCTTAGGTTTTTTTTTTAACATAGAGAGAACCTCGTAAACATTCTGGTTCTGTTGTTTTAGCTTTTCGTTTGTATGTTTTCAATATCTATCTACTTCCGAATGGAAACAAGATCAATGTGTTTCAGCTCGAGTGACAACTACTAAATACCAAAATATTTAAGGGTTATACGTTTGGATGGCCTTTTTAAACAAAAAAAAATTTATTGACATACTCTAAAAAAAAGTCTCCGGAAGTAAAAGACATATGAACGAACAATCTACGATTTTGAACAACCGATTCCTTCCTATATAGATTCAATATTTAGATGTGATTTGTAATTTAATAAGATAAATAAGGGTTGTTTGATAAGGGTTGTTGTTAACATGTGCTGGTATTTAATACTAAAGAAAAAAAAACTTTCAAGCCACTCATATCCTCTTTCTTTCTTGCTTGGATAATTAATTGACATTTTACAATGAAGAACATGGAAAGTGATTAGCTTGATGTGTTGATGTGTTTTTCTCATTGAAATTTTAATGCAGTTAAAAGACTGCAGTTGGTTTTTTACTTGTTTTAAAAAACAACAATTGCATCCTATTTACTTTGTGTATGCGTACGTACATAACAGAGAATCAGTTATACCATCATGAAATCAGAAAAAATAAAAAAAATTAATAAACGAACATAAAACATTTTTTTTTCTTTTAAAACAAAATTGTTTTTTGTTGCTGAGAAAATCTGGCATCCATTTCATCAGGGTTTTTCCTTAATCTTATTTCATGCTTGAAACATCATATCATGCGCAATATAAGAAACACATTAGTTCTTAAAAACTGTAGTTAACAAGATGTTTGTTTTGATATGAATAAGAAAAGTTCTTTACCATATGTGTAGAGTGTAGAATGTATAGATGTTCGGTTCTCACGAATGAGTCCAATTTTTTTTGTGTGTTTGTTATCAAAAAAGAATAAATCGCTGTTGTCATAGAAATATGCTATATCTGGAATTGTAAGTATTCTCAGTCATGACTTACTACAAATTATAATTACCAATACAAAACATTAGGATGACTTCAATGGATAACGAAGTCTGAAAATTGATTTACCAAACAATTTTATTTTCTGTTTATTTGATCAGTAAAACTTTGTTAATTTGTAAACACTCATTACGTTCGGTTATGTTGCGTTGCGTATTTATCGATTTTTTATGTTGATGGAATGTTTATATTAATTGAACTAAATGAAAACCAACAAATATTCAATATCGATTTTGGTCATCACATCTATATGTATAAGCAGATGAAAATCATGTGCAGCAATCGTAAATACAAATGAAGAACAACAAAAAAACAGAATTAAATGGGCTTAAAGTGAAATGAAGATAGTCTGGACCTTTTTATGTTATTTTAATTGATTTGAATTGGGAATTATTAATCTAAAAAACATTTGGAACGAGTGAATTATCATCATTTTAATTTTATTATTGGAATGTATAGCCATACGTGCATTTCATTTGTGTATAGAAAATTTATGCATGATGGTATACAACGTTGTGTGTTCAACAGAATCAACCACTTAAAATCCAAAAACCATTCATTAAAATCAAATCTTCCATCATCAATTATTCTTTTATATATAAAATAAACTTACCAGAGATTCTTATATTATATGCTTACATGTACGCACATATATCTAAAATAAGATGGAAAATGAATTCAAAAACGGCATACAGAACCGCTTCAATCTTCATCGATGAGAATTCCATTTATTATAAAATCATTTTGATGAGAAACTCAAAATACGAAAGAAGAAAAAAAAACCTTTATCCAAGTATAGCAATGAGCGAAAATGCGAAGATCTTTCAAATATGTGCAATAAGGAATCACGGTTTGTATAGTATAGGGTGACTAAGAAATTTATTTTTATTCTGTTGAATTCACAATTTGAAGTAGAAAATCATAGCCGACCGACCTCATGTCCATTTATCGAAGTGCTAAAAAACAAAATTTTGTGTGTGAACTAATCTAACGTTAATGATCGCTACAAATGGAGAATGTCTAGCTCTTTACTTATTAATTATTTTCATACATTCCTCAGTTGTAGTTTCTTTCGTTTCGGTAGAAATCGACACCGTTTTATCAAATTTTTCTGAATGATCTGCAAATATTTTTGATGTTATCGTTGCCGTCTTTTTCAACCAATCACCGCCACAGTTATACCCTGCATCTTGATTTCGTTTATTTAAAACAAAAACGACTATTCTATTAAAAGTTATTAAAGTCCATGTTTGTTATAAAATATTTCAATACGGAATGGTACAGTAAGTTCTCTTACCTTATACGATTTGTGCCCTATATAGTAATACAAGGCATCGGTTATAAAAACAACATGCGGTTGCGAATTCGAGTGTACATAGATATCGTTGAGGGTCCGGCAAAAGATGCAGCGTTACAATTTTTCTTCGTCTGATATCTGCAGTTACGTGTACAGAGATATACGACTAGTAAGAAGATCTAAAACCATTTCCTTGACGTTACGATTATTTACGGCTTTGCTCTATACGCATAACGATGGGAATCATTGATATTATATTAAAATCTATGCTGGTTGCGGGATGTTTATATAAATAATGTTCAATGGGATTTAAGTGACATATTATCGATGTCTTTATTTAACAAACTAAGTCGAGATGGAAGTAGTTAGCCGAAGAATTTAAAGTGTGTACCGGCTGATATAAAGATAGAATATACTTTCTATCGCGTAAGTCATAACTGTATCGTACATATTGATGTACATTTGAGAGTTATAACTATCGAATAAAAATAGAATTTTTTGGCCTATCCATTTTAATCAACAAGTGCATACTGCTAGAAGAAATACAACCAAACCACTTGAAAATTCAATCACAAATCACTGTACAACAAAACATTCACCAAACTTGAAGAAAAATAGCCAGATTTATTACCAGAAATTCTTTTCCCTTTTTTTATCAATCAAAGTGATCAACACAGACATACAGCCCCATAAAACTTTTACGATCATTTTCCTATACCCAAAATATTTAAAGAAATAATTCAAGTGCTAGTCTTTTTATGGATTTCGGTGTGTAATGCACTTTTCTCGTCTGTATATAAATTTAGAAGTCCTTATGCATTGATTCTTGGATCATTTGTGATTGTGAATAGCGAAGAAGTAATGGAATAAAATGGGCAAATCCACTTACAAATACTAATCGTAGTAGAAATCAAAGTTTCTATAAATATTTTTCGAAAGGACTTCCTTTACAATGTCATATATACCTGTAAAACAAAGTGGTTTATATGGCCCCTATACAATGTTGGTATAATACAGGTTGCTTAACATTTTTTTGTTGAAATATTTGAGGGTTGTGAAACTGGAAATAACAGAAGAAAGTAAAATAGGAATCACTTTATACCGATAACTCTCAGACATTTAGAAGAAAGAATGTTAACTACAGAACAGTTTAGGGTCGAGAATTATATTTAACACTGATACAGGATATGTGTTAATAAAAAAAAATTGAACGATGTTTTAAGATTAACATCAGAGTGCGGTTTTCAGGTATTTAATTGTGACCATGGTGACCATGGTACAGTAGAAAAGCACTAACACAAAAATTTTGTCGTGATTGAAAAAATATCATAGAAAATCTGACATCTTTTTCACCGTCAATTCACTAGCTAAACAAACACGTCAATAACTTAATTACCGGTGGAAAAGAAAATTTCTCTGCATTCATAAAATTATCATTCATAAAAGGAAATCGATCATTATAATACATGAAGAATAAGAAAAATGTGTACGTCGTACCCTAGCGTAAGAGTAAAAATTTTACAAATTGCACAACAAGCAAAAAAAAAAAGAGAATTCCCTTTCTTACACTTAGATGACTTGCAACTAGCTGGTGGGCAATTGATCGATATATAATTGATATTGACATTCCAAAACAAGATAATGATCGATGGTGAATGATCTCTAATAATTGTAATAGCTGAAATCGCTATCGGAAACGGATGCTTGGAGACCTTTGCGTAATATACCAATACCTCTGTTTTTTTCTATATTGTACATTTCACGAATAGATAAACGTATTTGTACCGATGAAAACAAGTTGGTTAGAACACGATCATGTTATTAAATTTGCAAGACAATTATTTTCAACAATTTTATGCAAATGATGTCCACAATATTGAATTTATAATTACGAATACACACTGTGTGCGTTTGTTGTACACAAATGTCTTATGCATATCTTGTGCTAAAACATTTATAGACTCCAGTTTGATGTTAACGATCACATGCTGAAAATTACGTTTCTATTTTACATGCAATGACAGTCGTATGTAGATTGCTAATTATCATTTTGACATGGCGTTTATATATTCAGGAATTATTTATAATGACCCTTATGCCATTTGATGTGAGATGTACCACGTTTCCCGGAATTTCTATTTAGGTGCACACCTTTCACAAATATCATGAAACGGCAAAAAAGAAAAGAATCATAAAAATTGAATTTTATTTTATTTCCTATAAAGTCGCTTGTGGTGTTGCGAAACAATCACTAAAAAATATTATAGAATTAACAGCGTTAACCTTTTTCCCAACAATTATGAATGACTATTTGCAATGAGCTAGCAAACAGAAACGTTTCAATTCATGTTCAGTTTGCGTTCATAAGAAAATAATATTTTTCAACATTCAGATATTGATAAGAAATCGAATTCAACGGCTGTAATTGAATTTCTTTTCTTTTTTTATTAATAATGGTATCGAATGGAGTAACAAGTTACTCATATCAAATGTAAATATTAATCGTCTGAATAATAACTTTAAAGATTTCAATTACATTCGAATGCATCTCAATGAAAATTTATTGTTTTGAACTCGTTTCAAAGATAAATTTTAAGTAAGTTGATTCAGAGGCTCGTTGGCCTGAGAACGACGTAAGATGCTATTATAAATCGTATATAAATAATTAAATCGTAAACAAGTACAAAAAGAGGATACCTGAACAACTGAACTACTGAACATTGTGTTTAATCATACACACAAAATGAAGATTCATTTACTTTCAGTTGCACAGTGAAGGTGAATGTCATTAAATGAGAAAATGATTTTTATTTTGTTGCTTGGATTTTTATCGGAACTGGAAATATTACCTAAACTGAATTTAACAAAAACAACACTATTTTGTCATGAGTGGCAGTTTTTTTTAATATCAAATCAGTTCAGCAAATGTCAGCATTAAATATCGTCAATATTTCGATCTTGAATTAATTTAATTATACCTATCTCACAACACCACACTGTAAAATAAAACTTCAAAAACCATACAATTGTTGCAACAATGATCCTAAGTTAGTCATCGAAACTTTGCAGCTTCATCGAACATTTAATAAGTTTTAAAAGCTCGAAAGCTACCATACTGTCACCTGACAGCACTTTCTTTCTATATTTGACTGTGCGCATGCTTCCATCGATTTAAAGCTTTGAAAGCTTTAAGACTCTTTAGTTGATTTAAATTTACTTTTAACTTTAGTGAGAGATTTTGATTTATACATAAAAATATTCATTTTTTTTATATTCTCTTTTTCAGGTAAATATCTTGCTGGTCGTATATATCATATCGTTTACAACACAAATTAACTCGGGAGATAAGTACACATACAACTAAAAAAAATATATTTCTGAATGCAATCAATCAAACATAAAAATAAATATTAAATTTATTATGAAAATGGATACCTAATCTAAAAATAAATTTCTGTGAAAAGTTCAAGTCAAGCAAACAAACAACATATCTACTCATATATAAAGGTATTTGATTTTCGATATCGAATGTTTCAGAAATTTTATGATTTTTTTTTTGAACGGACTGTTGTTGGTGTGTATTATGTGATAGAAATCACATAATATTGATAGCAATGTTTAATGGGACAACATGTACATACATAAATGAAGTATCTATTCAATTTCAACTATTTTTGAAGGTCTCAGGCTAATATTTACCTTTTTTTCATATTTATCGTCATATATTTGGTAGATCGTGCAAAAAAACTGTGTGTGCGATTGTTAAGACCTGTGAAAGGGTTGTTTGTTAGTTGAAATGTCAATCGAACTAAATATATCAATTGATTCCCACATTTACATAAGATCCGGTTTCAGAGTTTAGAAATTTTAATTTCAGTGTCAATACATCTTGCATAACATTTTAATCCCACACCATACCTAAATTGATTGATAACGGTGTAGCGACTTTTTAGTCTAAGAAAGATCCTTTGTTAGGAGAGAACATAGAATAAGAACTTCGTGGAATGTTTTGAGATAATTTTCCGGTTAGAAAAAAATCAGATTTTTTTCAGTAAGTTCTGAAAGTTGCTGGTGTTTAAGAGACCCTCTTCTTACACAACATTTCCATTTTGCTATTGAGCAAGCAACTGAAATATCATCAATGCATTTTTCATTAATTCAATTTGAAATATTTATCGAGATAACGCTGAGACATCTTCTTCTAACCTCAAGTTTTTAGGACAGAAAATCAAAGATGTCTATTCGTACAATAACAAGGCGTCCTTGGTTCATAATATGATATGTGTATACTGTTTCGATCGTCCTTCATGAAATTAATTTGTAGAGTCCGTTATCTACTTGAAGATCGTGCAAAATATAACAGACGTAAAAAAAACTCAAAAAGCTCAAATATCTTACACATGGAAACGTTTCTCGCATGAAACTGACTCTACACGATTAAATGATGAACACAATAGTAGACACAAGCGAAAAGCACTAAAAAACATTCCATATAAAGTGCGGCTAATATTCTTTTTCTCAAAAAGTGATACTTCAGATCCCAGCATCTTGAAATCCATTGGTTTTTAATAAGATAACAAACAAAGAGCTTTTCAAACAAATGTTCAGTATACAGGTAAAGAAACCGGTTTGTCGAGTTATAGTCTTTTCAATGTGAGGAGTGGAAATATGCGATCTCCAGATAAATGTACCCGCCGCAGTAGTGATGTTGATTCTTTAGATTTAAGCTTTTACACAAACACTCGCAATGTCGATTTTAAGAAACATATCAAAGATGCACTTATACCAGCGACTTTATGGAATGTAACACAAATACATCTAACGATTCGGTTTAAATAAGTGACGTTGACTCGAAGAACAACTTTGAGGATTAAGTGGTTTTTATGTTCATTGTTGTTGTTGTAAAATTGGTACTTATGAGTTGGTTAATTTTAATTATTTTTTTCGGTCATTTTGTTGGAAAGAGATGAATAAATAATTTTTATTATAAGAAGATGTTTCAGCTTTGTTTTCATATCCAACGGTCAAAATTTAAGTATTTTAAATATATTGAAGGAATACGTTTTTATGATTTGATGATCCGAGGTATGCGGGATTGTCGTACCTCCAACTGAGAACTTTATTTGAAATTTTATTGGGAAATTAGAAATGCACAATAAATCCTGAAATGTTAAATATTTCATAACGTTGGAATTTCGACTTTGTTTCAAGATGGAATTTGATTAACTAATCCACTGATTCACGATAATTTTTATGACCTTATAAAAAATGAATCGAAGAATTTGAATGATTGCAGACTGAGGATTAAATGATCACATTGAAAAGCTGGAAATTTAATAGGAAATGTTGGAAGAACTTTAACCATCGTTGAAGTGGTATGGTTCCCAGCGTTTTGGTTACTATAAACGTCACTCGACAACATGAAACTCAATCTTTTGTAAACGACAAACGTAAACCATAAATCTGTTACTTCTTTTGTTTAAAACATCTAGATGAACTTGAATTAATCTTTTACTTCATAAATTTACATATGCGTTTTGCTACATTAGAAGCTACAAGTCAAATGTGATCGATTTATAGTTGTCGTCGTCGATAACAGATGACTTTATGACTTTAGAACTTTGACAAGTTATTAGTGTAGTCTCTCTTCAGAATCAGGCAACATTAGTTTTCTCTTGTTCATTAAGCTGTACATTTTTCGATGCTATCTCGGAATATTGGACATGCTTTCGGATCACATAACTAAAAAACAAGTTGTACTGATTGGATTGTTTAAAAGTTTCTTTGTACTCTATCTTACCTTATATTTAGATAAACACAGGCTCCAAGAATTGCACACGCTAATAATGCTCCGACGAATCCGAGTATTCCCACCTTAAAATTTGAACTAAAATTTTAAGTGTAAATGGTACTTGATTTGTATTTCGTACATCACACAAAATCCATTTGAGCTACACTTTGTCAGGCCAGTACAATCATTGTCTGTATGACACCTATCAGTAGATTCTGACGATTTGGCTTGAGTAATTAGTAAGGACAATATAACAATAGTTGGTGCACGCATTTTTGTATAAGTAACTCCTGCAGAAGAAAATTTAATAACTTAGCTTCGTCGATATTTTACACTGAATGGCACGTCTAGTCAGGATTATTTAATACAAAATTAAACTTTCTTAATCAACTTGAAGAAATGAACACATTTACTGTTTATTGGTATCTCATGTGATAAGCAATCAGTTTGTTTGAATTGATTGTTCTTAGGTTATTTGCGGTTAAAGAAAATGGGGTTTAAAAACTGTATCACGGTGTGCTTGAACAAAATTTAATCAAAAAATTTTGCATCTCTGATCTTACTTTGTAATTTGCTTTTTTTAATCATTACAAAAAAAGTTTTGTTCGAAGGGTATGGTGGCTTTGCGCTTTTCGAAATAATGTTAAAAATTATATGTGTTTCATCGATTTCCACACATTTTCAAGAAGTATGTGAAAGTGACGAAAACAAATTATATATATGGAATCTGTTGCGGCATCATGTCATACATACACATTTAGTACGAGAAAATACTTTCATACCTACCTTGGTAGATAAATAACTATTTCAAACGCAAATCATTAAGTAAATTGTGCCTGGTGGATTGCTGATCTCTCAGGAGAATGATTGAAACAAGCACGAAAAAGGCTTGACGAAACAACTTTGCACACCTATATAAAACGACCTATCCCTTTGCTTATTTTCTGCCTGAAAATAAACAAAAGAAAATGTTACCAAAAAAGCGGTAACCATTGAATCCTAATTTTATTTAAAATAAGTAAACACCATGCATATCGGATAAAACAAAAATCCAATAAATCATCAAACGAAAAATGATTTTTTTAAAAGTTTATAATTTTTAAGCAGAGAGAGAAAAAAACAATTCGTTCCCATGGAGTATCACATCACTTGACGCTTTGTGTATGTAAAGGAAAGATGATTTTCCAATAAAATAATACATAATAAACGTCCATCAAACTCATAAAACCCAACGATATATTTTTATATATATTATCCATCATCCACCAATAACTATAGCGAAGCGATCATAAAATATGATGATTTTTTTTTACCTCAAACTGACGGAGAGCTAAGAAAAAAAAAACTTTAAAAAAAATTCCCATTATACCTTTTACCCGTCTGTCCATTATTCCCATTATGTATTTATCGCTTTTAAACGATGAACACTGATTCTTTCAATAAGATTCCGATAATTTTAAACATTTTTAAATATCAATAATTGGTTAAGAATTTACTGCCCCACTATCATTTACAAGCGAGCGGTAGAATATTTGGTGGGCGAGATCGAGTACATTTGGGAAATTTAGGAGAAAGTATGGTGTGTTCTGGCATCAGCTTCGATCTATAATAGTACATTGTCTTATCACACATTTATCTTCGACGTGTTAGACGTAACAATATTTTAATATGTTATTGACCCTTTCGCATTCACAATCTTCGATGAAAGATGAAATATAGAAAACTGTCGAACATATGGTACGAATGCATTTTTGTCGGTTGCTTTATTAAAAAAGACAAAATACGGTTTAGTAAAAGGATGACATTAAAATTATAGACTTGTCCTAAGTAGATGGTTACGACAAAAACAGTCTTCAAATCGCAGATATTTAACATATCACTTCGTCGAGGATTGGATATAAATTCTTTGGCTAACTTTCATTGAAATTCCAGCATGAAAACGTCTGATTTAATTTAAAATTAAATACACGGATACTTTCAGCAAAATTTCTAAACGTTATATTCAGTTCAGTGAGAGCCATTTAGTTTTCTGGAACGTGGTGCAGAGCATGAGAAAATATCAGCTCTTTCAATATTTCCCACCCCAGATTGTGTATTAAAAACCATGAAAACGTTCATTTTATAATAGGTTACAGCTTTGTTTTGAACTTGCTTTTTTTGTCATACTCACGTTTACACTATGTTTATAATAATACCAGACATTCCAATGAAGTGCATCTTAAAGGTCGTGTACTGTAGCCATATTAAATCGGTCGATAGTGCAAAAAACAGACTCTCAGCAGATCCATCTTGAACATTTCAGTATACATTTGTACAGTATCTATCGAATCGATAGCTAAGCAGAAAAGTACCATGATTTTTAGTTCTTTTCAATAAACACTAAAGATTCAGAAGAGCCGGCTCAGCATTATATTCCACTCACTACACTCCATTAAAATAAATTTTATACCCAAATGCGTTGTTCCATTTGGAGGTATATGTTACAGTGCATGAACATTTGCTTGAGTTTGTTCAAGACTAACCTTTCACAAACGGCAGCTTTTTTTCATTTATTTTCTAGTGTTTGAAAATCGTTTACTTCATTATGTTTATATGAATGGACAGGACCTATAACGTTTCCATCACAGTCATTGCGTTTCTTGCCATCTCAATAGTATTTGTTGTTTCTGAATAGTTGGTATTTTTTATCGTCTTGCGTTTTCAAGCTGTAGCTCATAAGACTACCGATGTCGTGGCAATGGAAAAGACGTAAAAATATTTACAAAATATAGATTGTTTGGTCGTGATTTTGAATAATATAATTTATTGTATCGATATATGCACGCTGAAACGTTTATTAGCAACAACAACAACACATCATCATCATCAACAACAACAGCAACACAATGATTTGCATCCATTGTAATGTGTTTCGTATTGCAATAATGGAATCGGATAATATGGAGTTATGTGTATTCGTGATTTAGCGGAGATTGTTTGAGGATTCATTAACCAGTTTAATATTATTTTTAGTGGATTTTTTTTTATATGTTTAAGCATTAACTTTTACAAGTAATGTTCTTCACAAACTGTAGCTTTATTCTTAAGCGAATGACATCAGTTTTGTTGAGCAATACAAAAGTTTATATCAATACGCAGTGAGGTTGGTGTAATAAGCAAACGGAGATCGTATTGTACTTGTGTATTATAGAGTTTTATCGCTTTTTAAAAGATTTGGTCGCATAAATGAGAGCTTTTAGAAGAATGAGAGAAAAAAGGGGAAACTAAAGTTTATCTGATTTGAATCTGAAAATTTCAGATCGACTTTTTCAGATTCAGTTCAAATCTGATCTGAAAATTTATCAATCTGGTCTGAACATTTTCAGATTAGTCTGATCTGTTCCGAGCTTTAGGGGAAACAAAACGCCCCGGTATCATCGTCAAGCTATTAGCTATATCCTAATAATCTCAATTTTACTACTTCGTAATGGTTATTGTAGTTTTGCTTTGAGTGATATAATACATATTATCATCTGTTGTTGATAGCAACGACAAAAATGAGCGATGACCTCCAAGTAATATTATATAAAAAAAACGAACGTTTAGCAAATGAAGTAAAAGATTTTACTACGAATATTTGATGATAGCTTGAACGAAAGAAGCATTAGATTTGGTGAAAGGTTGAAAGGTTTAACATCCACCATATGCAGCAATGGGTCAGATGCGTCACATGGCCAAATTGAAGAAAAAACGATCAGAAACGTTTTCTTTTTTAAGAAGATCTATAATGACTTTCAAACTATCGAACTGACTGTTGGGACTCGTATTAAAAATGTTTCTGTCACTGTCCTTATAATTCTTAATTCACAAATCCATATTTTGTTCAGCTATATAGAGGTTATAGTATTTCTACGTTACATCCATTTGAGCTCCAAAATACCTAGCTATTTATGAGATTGTTTACTTGTAACCATGCAATTAATTTATTTTATAAGTATTCTTCCGATTTAATATTTCAGAGATTTTTGAAAGTTTAATCGGTTACAGAACACTTTGCTGAGAGAGAAAAAATTAAGAAATATTATTATTGCTATACTTAGGCGTAGTAGACAACTTCCAAGCAATAATAATCAATAGGTCTATAAATTAAGAAAAAAAGATGGTGAATTATCGTCATTGCTATTTCATAGTGCTTATATTGTCGTTTATCGAAGGCTGTTCATTTTCTCTTTCCCGACCACCTACTTACGAGTTACACCTGAGGGATGGTTGAAGAAGAGTTCGCCAAAAATGAAACTCAATGTGACCACTCGAAATGGTCCGTTTCAATAAAAATGTTTGCAGAATATTGTCATTAAAATAAGAGACAATAATTGCAGCCATAACTTCGAATTTATTATTGCGGTTTGTTTATTTTAAAACGAAATAATAATAAAAAAAACGAGAGAATTTCAATTCTTATTTATTTCTTTATTATTATGATATCGGTTTTTTTTTCGCTGAAATATCGAAACAAGTTTTCAATTGAAATACTTATTTAATATCTGGTTATCGGTTCTTTTATTGTTTTTGTTGAAATGTCTGTTAGCGAAAACAAAAAAAAAAACGCATACAAACTTGTGTGCTTATTAAATTAATTATACATTTATGACAAATTATTTATGTGAATAAAAAAGACTACCAAACATAATATCTTCCTACCCATTAAATATTATAAGCAATAAATTTGGAGGTGTTTGTTTGAAAGCAATTAAAAAACCAATAATACTGGTCGTTAATGATTTTTTTTATTTATTTAAATTCGCTTTTTAAACAAGAATCGTGGTCTCATAAAATATTTTATGCAAACGTATAACGGCGAATCTCTTAAGTGCCATATTGAATAGCAGAGATAATCAATTTGTTTTATTAAGTATCGATTGAATAAATTTCTTAAAATTGATTTAAAAATAATTCGTCAATTATTGCTATATACATGTTTAAAGAACATGTTTGAATAATGTACCACTCGAACTAAATTCAGGTACGAACAAAAAAAAATTGTAAAACTGGACTGTGTAATTAACAGGTGATTTGTATCATACGTTTTTTTTTTCTGCATTAGTTTATTTCTTGTCGTAAATTCAATAACGATATGCAAATGGCAGGTTTCAGAGAGGTACACACCATAATCCGCCGTTAAAAAGTTGTTTAAAAATTTAATGGTTTCTGAAAATGTATAAGTACACTGATAAGTCGTTCACATTTCAAATTGTCGTACCGTTAAAGAATATAGAGATTTAAGATGTTTAAACTCTCAAGTATTCTGACCGACCGCCGCATTATTATATTGCAGGTATAACATTTTTACAATATTTTTATAATACACCTTTACTATCGGTCTTTATGTTCGAACGAAGAAGAAAAAAATGGTTATGATCATATATTTTTCTAATAAATACTCTTGGCGCCATCAGAATAGACACACTCTTTGGTGGATCCTAAGAAAATAAAACTTAGCACAACATTGATGGGAGTATGTCTTTCGTTTAGTTTCACTTTTACTCTTAGCGAATTTTTGTTGTGTCGAATTTTTGAAAAACAGAAATCAGTCAGAATCTCTGCATATATACCATCAAAAATGCAACTTACAACGCCATTCACTCGGAGAATCATTTTAATCGTCACACAACGTGTTGATTGTTCTTAAACGCATATGGCATCAAAACAAAAGACACAGAAATTTACATAAGTTTTCTCGTATTCTTGGCGTTGTTAATATAATGTTGAACAAACTGTTTCAACATGCTTTTGTAACGAAACCAAATAAACCAAATAAACCTTTTGGACTTTGCGGTGGTATAAATTTCAAATTAAATGAAAAATACACTAACTTTCAGCACAGTCTTTTGTGTTTAAACACAAAAGAAAATAAAAAAGAGAATTATTTATTATGTGCATGCCAATGTAGTTCTTAGCCTGGATGATCATGGTCAACATTGTCGATCGGTGCAAACATTTCTTATTTTTTTCATCATCCAATACCTTTTTGCCATCGAATTTTCTCACAGCTTTATTGCAGATAAACGGAGAAAGTCGTTTCGAAATCCAATCTTTCTAAGCTGAATGTAGTATTCAATTGCATTTAAGATGCTCTGACTTCATGCCATTCATCGTCACATCGAACACTTCAAATATAATAAATTATTTCTATCGATCCATCCTACGACTGCACCTAATAAATTCAATTTTATAGGCGACAAAGTGTCACATTGTTTTTTTTGTTTAGTTGTAAGAAAACCATATCAACTTGTTATAGTTTTAACAGTGAAAACAAACTTACAAAATGTTATGAGTTGACTTTTGTTTCTTTTTCTTTCTTTCACTCCAGTCATGTAAAACTGTCGGTAGTAGTCCCCACAAAATAAACTTTGTATAACTTACATGATATTATTATATTTGATAAGGGAACATCTAAGATCTCGTCAAATGCTCCTGAGTCTCTCGACACCCTCCCTTCACTCCTATGGATTGTAACTATAAATTCATCAAAATCATCATTCATCATGAACGACAAGTAATACACTGTACTCATTCTATATTTGTAAATTATAATCTAATTTTTCTGCACTGAGAACTTTCATATTGATTTGATTTGTGTAATTTCAAGTGTAAAGGGCTCAACAATAATTTTATTTTATTTTTCACTTACAAGAAAGTTTACAATAAAACTTGTTTTTCGTTGTCTTTTTTCTTTCTTTTCATTTTTGTTCTTTTAAACCAAAGATCATGGCTACATACGGATGGTACAGAACCATAAGAACCATGTATTTTGCATGGTCTTTGGTGTTATTATTCGAAGCTAATATGCTTCTTTTACAGTATTATTTATGCATTGGCCCAGACTTATGCATATACTGAATGTGCGTGTTATGTATTGTGTTTACATATTAAATGCATTTACCACTTTGTAACTATATGCATTGGATGGATTTTTTTTTGTTCAACCAAAATGTTGCATTCGTTACTTACCCGTGAGTTTAACCATTATGTAGCTTTTGATGTTTTTTTTTTCACAGTATATACCTTTCAGGCATATACCTCTAACCTTACTTTTTGTGTTTGCATACAAAAAAAATTCTTTTGGATCTGATAAGTATCCACGAGCTATGCTTTGGTTGTTGTTTTAACAAATGAGGCGGACCTTTATGAAGCATTGTGTTCAGATTTCAATTCTTCCATGAATTTTATTTTTATTTTATTTTTATTAAGAGTAGAAATCGCCGTCCAAATGAGAGATTAAGAATTCAGGTTTTTGCTATTAAAATATGCTGGTTTTTTATATGCACACATTCTCGATGATAACATTTTATTTATTGACTTATTTTTAAAAGATTTTTACTGCGTTATTGAATAAAAATTGTGTGAAAAAGAGCTGTAAATTTTAGCAAAAATATTATTTGTCTCAGAATAAAAATATGAAGTCCAGAGGTTTTAGTATCAAAATCGAATAAAAATTCAGATGATTTATTTAACTACAGTTCCCACGTTATTCTTAAAATTAATCTTCCATAGTTTTTTTTAGTAAGTGATGTTACCAAATTTAGTTGTTTTCAAATAATAAAACTGAAGAAATGTGCATTTTTGCACACTCAACAAAAGCAATTTGTTTCGTCTGTGTGACCATAAAAAGGCGGCTCTAAATTTATCTTCATTTTAATATAATATTACATTAAGATATATTATGTCGCGCTGAAAATGTCTCAAATTTTAAGGTTGAATGCACAGAATGATTCCATGTAGAATATTTAAAGAAACAATTTTGTTTGGGTTAGAATATTTTTCCGAAAACCAATTCGCTAGTTATAGCAACTTGTGTGTCGAAAGATTAAGTTACAGAATGCTTATTGGTTTTTCTTACATTTCGATTTTCATTACCGAGCAACACACTTCTACATTTAGTCTATTGACCCAATATGCTTAGTTCAAAAAGTACATCATCGGTATTTGCCAGTGGTTGCTTTTCGGATGCATTAACTAAAACTGTCGCTCTATCGACGACATAATTATGTTGATAGCGATTAAACAATTTAAAAATTTCCGCCGATCCATTCAGACGTAATTAATTCAAATATAAATTCGCAATTAATTTCGGTTGCGCATGGCACACACACAAATATCTTTTGCAATTTAATTGCAAACTTTTTTTTAAATAATTTTTTTTGAGCCGCAATTTGATACGGCTTAATGGACTTCAGTTTCGGCATTTAACATATACAATTTAACCTTAAGAGCCAGGTGATTTTAAATATTGAAACGAAATAAAAATATTATTTTTCGTTAACTTAGAAGCTCAGAGACACACAAAATTCGCCATAGGTCAATGGGTGGTTATATGCTCATTAATATACAATAAAAGTGGTTATAATCGCCACAACAAAAGTGGATAAGAATTAGCAACTAAGCAGTTTGATTATACATTTAAAATGAAAGAAAAACAAATTAAGATTTGCTGACAGTTATGGTGGTCAGTATACCGAATTCAAAAAGAATTGAAAAAAAGTGGAATAGCTTCATATTAAATTCCATAAATTCATTCACTTATCACATTTAATGCGTCCGTTCCCTCTCTTCTTGTGGATAGTATGTATAGGGGAATTTATTTCATTTCTTAATTTTGGAATAAATTACTTTTGATTAAAAAGCCGTGTGCAAAAAAAAAATCAAATTTCAAAACGAATGTTGCCAATTTTCCGGATAATTGTAATACTCATTAAGATAACATTAATTACAAACGAGGAAAAAAAATCAGCCAAAACAGTTAATTCTTCAATGATTGTCGCCGGAAACTTAAAATTAGAACCGAGAAATATCTTCAAAATCAAATATCTGAAATCTCAGATTTTTTTAAACTCTATTTTAATTATGATCTTGTAAAATGTTTACCATCGTTAAGTTTGTAGTCGACCTAAAACATTATAAAATCTCAGAAAGATTTGTCTATCTAAGGTGAAAAAAAGGTTGAACATTTTTCGATGAATTAAACTGACTTTAGTGAATTATATCGGATCTTATTCAGACAGGAGGGATGTGATGGATACACCCTACACAACGAGCTGTCAAGGTAATCCGTGAAGTGAATAAATAAGTTATGCATTCTGATTGCTGGTCGCGCAAAATATGTACTAAAACTAATGAAGTAATAGAATGAATCTGCTGAACCTTGAACGTAACAGATTCAATTAATATAAATCAATTGGCTTGGCGATTGTGAAAGGTTAAAACTGTTTGGACAATATCATTGGGTATGAGAAAAACATTATGATTTACGAAACTTTAGCAGAGATGATTGTTAATTAATCGTTTAGATATTTATCCAAAAGAATGCATTCCCAAGCATAAAATGTGAATATTTTCCAAGAACAGTAGTTTGGCCCAAAATTTTTTTTAAACCTAACGTTTCACCTATTTAAAATCATATATCACATACCAGGAGGGCGCTACGTCTCACTGGAATCGGTGAAACAGGTAAAGTTTTCGAATGCACAATAAATCGTTCGACCATTTCGTTTTTCTATCGGTGTCTGTATACAAATTGGGGTTCTGTTATTCCTTGGATAAACTATGATATCGATGGTAAACAATTCATTCTGAAAAAATGATTGAATATCAAAAAGAATTTGAATAAATTGCATAGTCATATTGATGGCTAGAAGGATCGATCTATTATAAAATTGATTGATTAATTGAAAGATTTTCATGATAAACGTACATGAATATTGAACAACTGAAACTAAAACGCATTTAAATAGCATCCATTATTTAAATTAATATTTGAAATTATTTAATTACAATTTAGTGGAAATGAAAAATGTCTAACCAACCAAACCTACATCAAAATAAATATTTGGAGAAAAAAAAATCGAAACCCATTACCCCATATGAAATTGACCCAGATCAATCTTCTTCATCCACCTTGAAAACCGAAACAAAATCAATCTTATAAATAGCATTTTAATATTTTGTATAACATTTACGGCTTATTGATGTTCAGATATTTTTTTTCTTCGTCAAGGTAGTAGGTACACTTCAATTTTTTTTTATGTTAAACATTTCTAACAACACATTTACTAACGAATTTAGGACTCCAAGAAAAAAAAAGATTTTTTTAGACATCACTGAATAATGGGTTTTGATTTCTATTGACTTCAAAACAGAAAATTCTTTTTTTTTGTTTCGTTGTCTTTTTGAGGTGAAAAGAAGATGTTGGAACAAAGTGAATAAAAGGTAACAATAGGCCGATTGGACATTGTCTACTTTTGAAATGAAAAGTACGTAATATACAGTCGAAGGTATGTTAATGTTAAAGGTATATTCCGATGCAAAGGTTTCTGATTCTAAACAGAACCACACAGGCAAAGAGCGTATATAGTTTGAATAATGCATGTTGATGAATTTACATATTACGCTCCATATATTATATAATTCTGATGGTATTGGTTCTCCTGTTAAGTAAACTTTTAATTGGAAAATCTTCGGAACAATTATTATTCTAGTTAAGTTTTTTTCTGATATTTAGACGAAATACCTATTCATACTGTGCGCTGTTACAGTAACACGTGTTTGAGAGCGTTACTCTGCTCAAGAACATCAGAAACTCAATCCATTTTTAATAGAATTAAAATTCACAATAAATGTTAGAAATTACCGTCCAATCATCTACGTACTCATTACAGAAACTACATATTTTTATACATAAATCCAAATAAATCGCATATGATATGGAAAACAATTTTTAGATACAAATAAATATTTTATAAATTCAGAAATCAACCATAAGCCCGAATTAATAAAGCTCACAGTATGCTAGCTTAATAAATAGATTTTAAAATTGTAATGTTTACCAAACATAAAGTTATCGAATTTTAAATAAAGACAGTTCCATTCATCAGAAAGAACAAATTCTAACACTGACGAAATAGTTATTTATGCATTCGAGGCACAAAGTACTTTAATAGGATCTAGATGTATAATTATGACACGAAGCCGCAGGCCGTGTGTCATAATACACATCGTGAGCCTAATAAAGTACTTTGTATCGAGTTGCAAATAACGTTTTATGCCACAGAGGCATCTAAAGTTAGCAAATTTTGCAAATTATGATACTGAGTGGCATAAAACAAAATTTTCTTGATTTTTTCGAGTTTTCTTGAATTTTATTAAAAATTTGTTAGGAAACTCAAGAATTATTTCAGTAAAATTCATGAAAATTCGATAAGTTTCTCATTATGCTGCCCCCTATTTGGTGCCGTAATGTTGGTGTACATGTTTCTACGCCGCGCCGTGGTATTTTGTAATGGAAACAACTGAAAAAACAGAACATTTTACAGGATTTCAATATTACGATTACAAATTTGGGTGCCTTTGTGATCATGATCCACTAATAACTCTCATTGGTTTGGTCATTGGTCATCGGACTACGCACTAAAACCTGAAAATGAAAATTTATGAAAACCGTATCTATATACAAATTGATTACTTTATGTGTTACAATTCATAATCGCAATGAAATGATTAGCTGTATGTGTTGGGTATACATAAAATTATATCTTAAAGGCACTGTTTGTAGCAAATATTAGTCATGCCATTTCGACTTACTTGTAAAGCATAAACAAATTATCGAAATTTTATAGGAAAAAAGTTGATAAAATCGATTTTTATTTAAATCAATAGATTACAATGTGTTGAATGTTGTTTTTTTTTCGTTACGACGCCAGATCCTGAGCATATGGCCATCATACATAAGCGATGAGATTGGAGTATGTGTTTCTATACTCATCGATTTTTTTAAAGTTAGGTATATTTTACTTGATCTTGCAGCTGGTGATGCGAAAAGCCTTTTTTTTCTATTCTTCAAAAAACAGTATGTTAGAATCTCAAAAGATCTTTTTAAAATGACTTACTCTATTGTTAGCGACGCACGTACGTTTGACCAAGTAATCACAGTTTTGTTTTCACCTATGCTTTGAGTGGAAGAACGTTGGTAATAATAAGATTCATAACACAGAATAAAAGGTCAATCTGAAGACAAATAAAAACCAGAATAAAAACAAACAAGTTTAATTAACTAATTCTTTCCTACAAAGTAACAGCGTATGTTATTTATATAGAATTAAACTTTAATATGATAATTTCTGTAAAGCAATAAAAAAAATTTCATTTTTAAGATACTTATGGAAACGTGTTTCTTGGAATTTATGAAGTAATATACGTTGTTTTGACGAAAGAGTAAAACAAGAGCATTATATGAGACAATGACATTTCTTGAAAGTAATAAAATGTGTTCAAATTTCAGATTGTTCATAGCGTTTCTAAAGATAATAGAGATTTCGTAATTATAAACTCTTTTCAAGCATTTGACTAGCGCATGATTCGAGGCATGATTTTTAATAAAACAGTTACACCGTTATGTCGTTTATATCTAGGAAAATTAACAGCAGAAAAGATGCTTCAAGGGACTAAACGGTCGAATGGAATAGACTCATTGGAACGCATGCAACATTATCACATTCGTCAACCTGAATGATAGAAAGGATAATTTCGTATGAACTGAATTTGATCTGTTTCGAGCTAAGGCGTAGTTTGGCAAATCAAAAAGTCTGATTTAAATATCTCTTTTTAATGGTATTCATTCACCTATTCATTGAGCTACTGAGGCTATCAAAGTTATACATTAGCTGATTATTAGTTACCATGTGACCCCGTTTGAAATTATTGAAGCTGTTACCATTATATATGGCAAGAGTATTACCATATATAATCCTAAAATCTCTTACTTGATTTGTTTAAAATATTCCATAGTGCATGAAACATTTGGCACTATCATGTGCGATTTAGTGTAATGAATGTATAACTATCGCATCAACTTTATTAATGCATGAAATGTGTCCAAAAACCAATAACATTTGGAATAAATTTCTTATCGGTCAAATTTTACGATTGAATTTCGAATTAAGTATCCACAAATGTGTGATTTGTAAATGACTAGGCATTAATGAGCCATGAAATAGTTGAAAAAAAAATCATAAACAAGTAAGAAATGAACAGTTTTACGTGCTGTTCAATTCGAAATTGAGACATAACATTCAACAAAATAGTTTATTTGTCTCTAGCTCTGTGTAAATAAAACGTTTTTTTTAGCGATAAAAATCTTATCACAAACGCTTACCTATTTACTCAAAATAGTTTTTAGTTTTATTAAATTCCAAACAAATAAAATCAAGAAGTCATTTACTGCAACATGCTTTTACGTTCGTATTAGATATCAAACTGTTGACAGCGTCTTGTTAATTTTTATTTTTAATTATTGAAAGATGATAGGAGTATTTGGGTTGCGTGTACGTGTACAAGTTGTAATTTCCGTTGTTTTTTCTTAATTGCACTTTTAATGGTTGTCAATTTTATGAGTTTTCTAGCCATTTACAAACGACAAGCGAATTACAACCAGATTATTAAATCTACTACTTCATTTTCCTGAAATATCTCCAATAGTTTACAAAATCTATTACTTCAGAATTTCTTTTCATACATTTTGATGTATTAAATAACACTCGGCAGAGCTCATCGCTTATTATTGTTGATAGCAGATGCTGTTTCCATACTTTTCAATACTTCCTTCTTTCACTTTTTTCCGAGCTCTTTTCGGAAAAATATTTAAATTTTGTAACAAAAGTCTGTTAAACATTTACAACAATGTTGAATATGTCTTCTGTCAATTAAACTTACAAGCCTCAGGTGATATAAATTGTTTTAATAAGAAAATTATTAATCCCAAAATACAAAAACAACGGTCTCATAATGAAAGATACTCTACCACCTTCACTTCTTTGACTTGCTAATGCTGTTGCTTCTCTTCTTGGGCAAGGTACCAAGACTTGCGACCGTATACCTAAACCGTGAATTCACCATTTACACACATTTATAACACAAACATTACTTTACCTGTAAGGTAAAGGTGTATGTATTGGAACACATGGTTTTAACGATTGACAAACATCAACCACCTTACACCGAGAAAAGAAAAAGCTCTACAACACACTCAAATAATGGTGTTCGAGTAGAGGTCTGCGCATACTCGAAACCACAAAGTGAATTTAGTTTGAGTTGTAATTTTGTCGTGATTGCGCAGACTTTATACATGTTGCGCCGTTTACGCGGTTTATTTTTTGAATCCTGAAAATTGTTGAACTACAAACAATTTAGCCATGGTACATTTGAAGTGCTAAAGAAATTAATTTGTGATTTTGATTTTATTTAAAGCAAAGAAATTCGTTCCTAAACTTGAAATTACTTGTACACTTGCCACATTCCTTTGACGCAGCTATATTTCTCTTATATTAATCGTTGTGCTAGCTGCAGAAGTGTAGTTTTTGTTATTTATACTTAAGTAAATGTAAGTGGAATCATAAAAACAAACAAGTGGGTCTATCACATACACTCGCAGTACATGCGATTTATAACGTTGAATTTTACTGTGGATTACGCTGCGTCGTCTAAAAAAAAATGTTTATTTTGGTGTTTCAAAATTGGAATAAAAATTAATAACAATATTGTTGGAGTTGAAGTGTCTGACTGAAGCCAATGGAATGTCATTGTATTATTAGTGGATCTTTGTTGTACATTTAAACGTCGAACCGTACTAAAATCTCATAATACATTCAGAACGGACAGAGTTCACAAAACTTACAAAAGAAAAACTTATAAAAAATTGGCCAGCTTTCTATTTCCATGCAATCACAATTCCGCTATATACGAAAAAAAAGTATCAGTGCAATTTATACATTAACACTTTGCCGAGAAATTTCTTCTCGAAAGCTAGCTGACAGAGGAAAATAAACAAATGACATAATTTATGGCTCGTTAGTTTGAGATTTTTTTTTCTTCCACTTGGTGTGTATTGATTGTGCTAAGGCGCCAAATTTAGATGCTATTAATTATACATATGTGAATTTTAACGATAATTTGATATTTGATGTTTGTTCACTTCCAAAATACCAGTGACATCATACCAATAGCATAATAATCAGTTCTGGTTTTAAGTGTTTCCGCTCAATTTCAATAAAGTCAAAGTGTCAATACTGTAGGTCCCTTCAGACCAATAAACATAAATAAACGATCACAAAACTCTAATATAATGATCAAATGTTTGTAAGTGACTGTACTAATTCCGTCATTGGATTTGTGAAAACTATGCCTGAACTATGAAAGGATTACATTGTGTGGGATTTCTGCTAATAATAAACGTATTGGTAGTACCCCTGTGGGCGGCACGTGATAATCATGAACGACAACATCGAAATCGACAAGATCGATTAAGACATCAACAGCAGCAACAGCAACAACAACAGCAGGAAGAAAAGCATTCGGAATTTGTTAAGGGCAAAAGTGAGTTGTAACACACATTTTTAACACTGAACTGTACACAAGGATCATGTTAGAGATTTATTAGCGGTCTATCGACGCGACAGAAGTTGTAAACTAAAATCTTATCTCACTGTAGTTTGATTTACACGGACGATAAAAAGACGATAACCACACTATTTATGTGAATCTATAAGTCTGTCTACAGTTTTCAGGTTTATATGTTTTCAATCAAGAAATTATTGAAGATAAGGGACTCAAATATTGACCTGCTAAATTGAACCCTAATCAGATAAAGTCAAGAAATGTGAGGAACGTGATTGTAGAACGTTGTGCACTGTGTTGAATTCAAAGTTATAATTCACAAATTTATACCACAAAACACATGATAAGAGTTGTAAAATGCAACGCTCTTTCGAACGTATTCGTTTACTATACTTCATGGAAGTACTGCTTTTGCCAAGTGGATGGACAGTACCTGGGCAATATGAATGAGTCTTTTGGGAAGCACGGCCTTTTAAGGCCCTCACTTAGGAAATAGTTGGTATTCATCTACAAGCTAGCGTCTTAAGATACATAGTGAATGTGTAATTTAACTTTGCATACCGACTGTACTGAACAGTAGTACATTTGAATATTACACACACTTCTAAATCCAATCAATTCTGTTCCATTTTCCAAGATTTCAAAGTTTGAACAAATTGTTTGAGTTGAATTTTTATTTTATTTTTGCAATAAAATTGATTTCGTCAATACATTAAACATCCAGAACCTATGATATTTTGAATTATAAAGTATCTGAAACAGTTTCAGCTTATCACAATTTTTTTTTTCTTAAACTAATATTCGAGTTTCAATTCAACGTATTTATTCAGGTGAAAATGGAAATTTTTTTATTTCTATTTAATAGTTTTCTGTTTGAATTTACGTACATGACATCGCTCGTACATTGGCTGCGAAGATATAAAAATAGGTTTGAAGGAAAAAAAAAACGTCTTTTGAGTTTATCTACTTAAGCAAATATGAGTTGAAGAGTTAAATCGAGTAAATAAAGATTTTATTTTCTTCAAAATATACGGTCGTGTTATTTTATGAAAGAGATATCATATCGTGTGATGAACAGTTAATATTTTTTTACAATCTGTCGCGGAATTTTTTTTAAAATTTAGACTCTCAATTGTTTCGTTTCTTTATTACTTGTTAAAGTAACCATCATCTACGAGACAAAATCTTTTATTTGTTTCGTGTAAGTCGTCTAGCAATTAAAATCCCAAAATGAACAAAAGCAAATCGTCGTTATAAATTTAGAAAATATTACACGATATCATCATATTCAGGACTTATAACCACTAAACAAAAATCAACAAGTTTCAAAACATTTCACATGTATTCGTGCATATGTGAGTTGAACAATCTTGATATTATGTCTTGTAGGTTTTCGAACGAAGAGAAAAAAAAATTGGTATGAACTTCTCAAATAACATATATGGCAGCCATTTTTGTTATTATTATTTTTTGTTGTTGTAGAGCTTGTGTATAGTTTTGTAAATGTTGTACGTGTAACTTCGATTTTTCAAGGTATGTGGAGGTAGATTGAAAACTTGTGTAAGACAAATTTCTTCTGTCGTGACTTAGCACATATACCAATGAAGACGGTGTTTTTCTTACCTTAACACAAATACATGCGCACCAGTGGTAGATATACATTAACTCATTCTTAGCTATACACATCATTCAGATGATGTTAGACTCACGAATATAACACATATATACTCTTAACACACGAGACACGTCTAATTTATTATTACACAATTAAACTTCTAAGAAAAAGCTTTTTTCATTTGAATTTATAGACGAGTGTTTGCTGTATCTATCTGTATGCAGCAGACTCTTCACAATATCTATATGTAGACGATAAAACCTACGGTTATACTGCAATGCTGAAGCTATTATGTTTGAGCAATCGTATATATATATCCTCGTGACTATGATTTCTTGTTTTTATTTTTGAAAATCTCGTTTGTTTGTTTTGCTTCAAAATAATCATCAGACAACTTAAACAATTTCAGTGCTTAAAAACGTTTCATTGGTAATACATTCCAATTAGAAAAAATGTTTCGTAGATGTGCGCAGTTAATAGATTTTTCGAATGAATGGAAATTTTTGATTTCCCTTCCAATGATACTTATAATGGCCAATGACTTAGGAATTTGTAAAGAGTCCAACTACATTTTAGATCGTTTAGGAATTTAGAAATGAAAACACAACTTCAGATCTACCAAACAGTTTGTAGAATTACGCGCAGACATTTTTTAAATCATTTCCATTCAGCTGATCTGAGAACACTTCAACCTACAGATCCGGAATCAAGACCATTAACCTGCAGATTCTTTGAGACAGACAGAAATACAGTCATTGTCGTTTGTTTGCGGTCGCTTTTTCTGCGCATTATAGTAACACTCCAATCTTGGACAAAAAAAAAAACAGTACAAGCTCGATACACGAGAATATTGTTATAAACATCCAAAGCACCAGCAATATAACATTTCTTCATGCGAAATACGAGTTTGTGTAAAACAAAACCACACAATAAACTGTTGACTCAGCTCGACCCAGCAACATAATTATATTCAACAAAAGCATAATGTAATTGTATGCCAACTAAAACCACAGCCATTAATGGTATTGTCATTTTATGTTATATGCATTTTGTACGTATTGCTATAAAGTAATTTGATAGATAGAAATGGAAAAAAGAATGGAAAAATGCTGAATATCACAGATGACGAATTAAGCAACCACGATTGTCATATTTTAGTTGGAATATTCATTAGATATCTTCATCAAGATCGTATTAGGCTTGATTAGCAAGTCTCCGCGATCTTAAATAATATTTATTAGCAATCATTGTGCATATGCAGTAACCACGTACGGTATATAATCATTTTATGCATGAGCTCATCACAAGACCGTGAGTTCTCATATTATTATTAAACACAACCAACAACAAAAATTGCTATAAATGCTCACACCTTGCCCCTAGCTATATGAACGTTAAGATTCATAGTTTAAAGCTAAAATAACGAAAATTATCTTTTACTCCTTTTCATCCGTTGTGTATTTGTTACTGTTAAGATCTTCAAAAATTATATAAATTACCAAGCAAATTATAAAGGACTGCAATTTCCAAAAAATCTTCAAACGGACAGGATTTTTTCTTCGCTCTTCCAAAAATATGTCTTTGGGGCTTTTGAACTAAAGTCGTGGAGACACTGATTGTATGTTATTTAATTTATGCTGAGGCGCAACTCTTCGTGGTATACGAAACGATTATCGTTCTTTTTTTGAAATCCTCAAAATATTTCCAAAAGAATTTTCGTGAATATTTGATACATTTTACAGTAGTATACAACATTTTAATTGTCAGTAATAGTCACAAATAAGTCAAACCAAATAAATAAAAAAGCGAAAGAAAAAATATATTAAATATTCAACAAGTCATTCGGGTTTAACGTAACTTGAAATACTTTAAAACATTCTTAGAGCCATTCTAACTACCATGTACACATTAAAATTCTCTACCAAATCAATTAACATGCCACGATCGATTTAAATTCACTTAAAACTTCGTGTCAATCAATTTATCGACATGTTCTTTTATAACGAATATTTAGGTAGCTGAAACAATTTGCGTTTTGCGCTCAATAAAGATATGATCAACAGTGTATCGATCTCTCGGTTAAAATCTTAGGAATTTCAGAAATAAGTACAAGGATGATAGCAACTAAATTTATTAAATATTATTTATGAAAGATATGTGTGTTCATACATTCTCATATTCTACGGTAAATTGTTTAGTGAAAAAAGAATTTACGATTATTCATCAGTCATTTAAATTCATTATACAAGAAAATATCACATTTTGTAAATAATTTTATTTCTACATGCAAGAAATAAGTGTGAAAGAATCATGGAGGTTCGTCGCTTGTTTCTTTTCTATTGCAAGCATTGCTGTCTTTCGTTTTTGGTTAATTTAAGATTTTTCATATTATTCGAGGTGTCGGTTCCAAAAAAAATGTTCAAACCTTTTTTCCAAAGTTTTTTTTTCGTGTAGAATGTTAAATTGTGTACAATGAATATGTCAAGTGCGTGAGATACAAATCATAGGTAACATGAAAAATCGTGTCCAGAATTAGATTATTGTCCAACTTAGTTGAGCTGAAAAGTGTGGTAAACGTTTGTTGAACTTTTTTTTTTCTCCATACAATGAAATTTCGTATACACAGCGTTTTTTAATAAGTGTGTAGCACGAGCAAGATCAATAACTTATTGAATTAGACCAATTGAAGTTGCTGTAAATAATTTTTGTTATGAAAGTTATTCAAGTAAGAAAAATAATTATCTTCCCATTCATTATTGGTAAATCACGATTATTTTATGTAAGCCTGTGAGATTTACGGTATGTATATAAATATATCTATTAAGTTTAGTCGATCAAAATGTGCTAATTAATTTGGTTTGTGCTCGACTCATTGGCACATATCATCATAAATTATTTCATTTCATAAATAAAGTGAAACTAATGTGTAAAGGTAGTATTTTTAGAAGAAAATATAACTCAATTTAACCGAACTTAATTTTACTAATTCACTGCAAATTTCCTCAACATTAGTACACTTATTAGAATTAGTCAGTCAGCCCCAAGAAAAACTTCTAGTCTTAAATTTTTAGAAATTTGAATAAGTTATTCTTGACTCCTTACAGACGAATGATACGTAGATGACGTTTGTAGATGACGTTGGTATCATTTCTCTGTTTCCATATATGCGGATGTTGTGGGATGGGCATACGAAGGATTTGAAATTACAATGCGACAAGCTCGTAACATTATAGAAATGGATATAATGGAAATATTGAAGTGATAGATTTTGTATCAATGACAAGGCGATACACGAATGAAGTAGTAGATTTACCTCGAGATTTACTGATATTTTTTTTGCAATATAATGGCCATGCCGCTTCTAAAAGGTTACCATGTCAAATTCATTATATTCTCAATTTGTGATTACTTTGGAACCATTTTTGTCAAGTTAAAAATAAATGAAATCCTTTGATGTAAATATAGCAACGACAACCTCCTCATTTCAGAACCGAATTATTGTAAATTTGCTGATCAAAATAAATGTACTTTTCCAGACAGTTCGAATTCAGTGAAACATTCTTCACATAAAATACTCTCCACACAAGCACGAAATAAACACGCTCAACACACATACATGTATATGCTCCGAACAAACGATTGTCTTTTTAAATTTCGTGGAATTTTATATCATACAATACAGTTGTATTGGATTCCTTTCACAATGTATACCTTTGATTTTTTCTTTAATTCTTTTATTTTTCATATTTTTTCTACCTGTTCTAGTCTATTATCTAAGAAATACATCTGAAGAAAAAAAATACATTTTTTTCCTATTCATCATTCGTTTTAGTTCTTTTATATTTTATTTAAAAAAAGGCAGTCGTTTTGGAGTTAGAGTAAGAATGCAAGATCTATTGTAGCATAGAGGGTGACTTTATGACAGATTTTTTTAATATACTTGAGATTCTTTTTATATTATTGATGGTTACCAGGTTGTCTGGATGATATCCAGATATTTTTTCAAAAAACACAAAGTTAATGTACTCAAAACCCGAGGCTGAGGCTATGTGTTACACAAACCGTATGTTATTTTTAATTCGATTATTAAATTTCAATTATTTTTCAAATATTTTCTTCGTTCAATCGACTGAATGGTCATTAAATCTTTCAATAATAATTCACAGCACAAGAATTCGCATACACGGTATAGTGCCTATGTCTCAGACTTTAAATTAAATTTTAAAAAATATTATAAAACGTTTACTTTTATGTTCTGCCGTTTTACTGGTTACAAGTTATTATAATAATGGCTGTGAATTCAAGTACCTGTTGGCATCAGTTTAAAATGTGATGAGAAGCTGCAAAAAAAAATACGTAAAAAAATCGTGTTCTTTTGAGAAGCGCGAAAAAATTACGTGTATTCCAGCAATAACGTATAAAAAGATATTGCAATGCGATATGATGTATGCCATATGGTCATGAACCTTTAGATAATGTATGTTCTTAAATATTCATATCCATTTGCCTTAAAAAAAAAACAAGATTTAAATGATGTCTTGTGTACGCAGAGTACGTAAACTAATTTTTCGTTGTTTTCATCTGATTATTTTTTCTGTAGCGCTACATCTAATAGGGCTTGTCCAATTCAGAGATACCTTCCATTGTGTTTAATGCGTTCGCTGTTCGCTGTAACAGAAACCTATTGATAGACCATAGTTGTGGGTAGAAAAATATTTTTTGAAACTATTAAATGGAAACTAAGACAAATGAATCTAATTCCATAAACCACACGCCAAACCAATTAGTTTTGATTTTGGTATCTCTTTCAGCTGCTGTTAAAAAAAAAGAAACGATAATGACGAGGAAGATCTTTCTTGACATCATCACAACGATATACTTAGTAAACAATCCACCCACTTGGTCATTTTGTTATTAATATTGATTTGGTTGGTCATACAGCTTAAATTTCTATTTTTTCCGCTTTTTTTTCTCAAATAGTAAATGGGATAACCGAAATGTTTCGAAATTTTTCAAAATGTGCACGAGCTATATTACAAATGTATAATTCCAAATCATATGGATTCTTTTGATGGAAGCCTACACAGTTTTTTTTTCTCTGCTGTTAAAATCGGTGAACAAATTTGTGGGCGCATACGACCATGACTAAAATTAGATTTGAGTACATTCGGCCTATCAAGGCGTGGATAGACAAAGAGATTTTTTAATTTAAAAATATTTCGTCGTGTGTTATAATGCACGAAATCAATATTTGGAATGCTGATTAAGTGATCATTTTAATATGGTCTCTAAAATGTGTGAAAAAAAGTTGTTAGAGGACGGACGATGCAACTTTTAAGGAATTTAGAAAACAGACAAGAATGTCAAGTATATAATACGCGGCTGCTATTGTCATAACATGATGGATAAAAAATGCTCCAAATTTCTTTTCGTTGTTATTGAATTGGTTGACCTTAACGCAAGTGTTGATTTGTTCGTTTTTTTGTTTGTTTGCCAAAATCGATATATTTCTATCGTCATATGAGTGAGTTTCACCATTAATTTGAATTTATTGGCTCACATACCTATGTCGACTACCAATATACAAAATGTACTACGCTTTCAAACGACCTCATCTGGTAATTAAAATTGCCACTTTAACGAGTAGCGTAATTGGTGAACACAAAAAATTTATCTTCGAAATACTTTTTTGAAAGGCACACAGATAGAACGAAAACCTGCTGATATCAACCCCCTACTGTGTCTATATACACACGTCTTTTTTTCTACCAAGTCACCTTTTTTTCATGTTTCACTTGAATATTTTCTAGAATTCGTTCCTCTTGTCCATCTTGCCAGTACCATATATGTTCATCGTTAGATATTGAATGTCCAAATGTAAAATGTTTAAAGATATTTTAACCCAACATCGTTTGAAATTTATCAATTTATCTTGTTGTATAAATCAAATTAATGAAGAAAACAGAGAAGAAAAAATTATTATAAATAAAAAAAAATTAAAAATATCTTCGCCGCCAAATAATAAACCAAAGAAACGTTTATGATATTTGACAGCCGTTTCATTCCATTACAGTAAGAAAATAAAATTAAAATATTTGAGAAAAAAAAAATGTTTTGAAGTTTTTTTTAATGAAAATGTAAATGGTCGGTGTTGACCTGTTGAAGATATTTTTTTCTTTCAATTTTTTTTTTTCCTTCATCATTTTAATCTTTTAATGCATGTTTTATTATGGTATTCTCAGAAAAATTTTGTTAATTCTTTTATTTTATAAATATATTTTACGATAACTATTAAATATAAATTAATTACTTAATGGATTTTAGCTAGGATCCATGTTTCGGTACACCTTGCTTACGGGTTATCAACTGATTGGAATGTTAACCACTAACATCGCGAAAAAATGTTGTTTTCAACGTGTTAATGTACCACGAGATTACCTCTTTACGATAACATTTGTGCATTTTTACGAATTTTATCGTAAATCAACTGGTTTTTAACGATATTTCAACGATATTCCGTCATAGTGGCTGAGTTCTTTCGAGAATTCTGCGCTTTTCAAAATAACAACATCTTTTTCTTTAGTCATGGTTTTTTGACATTCACCTCCCCATAATCAAATTGGTAGTGATCCGTACAGCCCGCACTGTTCGTCGTTTAACGAACTTAATCGGAATATAAATGGTTCTCTGTATAATTATTTGTTTGTTTACATTTTACATCCACTTGCTATTTTTATAAAAACAATTTCGCAATTTTATTGTCATTCTACGCAGTTTCATATGACTTACGTGTATTCATTGAGTATAATGCAATTATGGTCACATCGATGAAAACTTGTTCCTACAATTCAATACAACATTAGATTGGCGCCGTATGGCCGACATTTTTACCTTTAACATTTTGATGAAGATGCGCATGTTTTGCTATTACCACATCACGCGTATATAAATCCTTACGTTTAATTGATAAAAAAGACAATCGATGAATCACATTTATTACATCGATCAGAAAACAATTTATAAAACAAACTTTTTAGAAACGGTTAGTCCGGTTAGTTAGCTGTTATATACAACGATGACAAATATAAGCGATTAGACTCGAGATTAGCTTGGGCCAGTGTTACCTACAGTTAAAGATATAATTAAACTAAGGAAGTAAAAGAATTTCCTTCGAACAATTGTTGCAACAAAAGAAGTGACAGATTTAGTCGTTAATATCCCTGCCGTCTGTAACAGGTCATAAGTTAAATTGAATCGAAATAATTTTAATTTTTTATCAAACACATCGAAAAATACAAACAAACATATTATTCGAAATTTACTTAAGTTTACCATATGACTTGTCGGGGCAGCATGATCCTAAACGAAAAACGAAGACTATAAATGCAGCATTATAAGTTGTTTACATGAATGTTTTACATAGAATATTTACATGAGGTTATCGACTTAAGAAACGTACTCAAACACAGGTATTCTCTTATGGATTGTTTCCATAATTGTTAATAAACATTTGGCGTGTTTTGTATTGGAAAAATGGTTTATTTCGATTTTTCTTCATTATTTTCAATGTAGAATGTATACAATAGAAACACATATTTGTGGTCGTTGTTTCGGTACTTATAAATATTAGAAAAATGTAAATTTGAACGTTCAAATTCTTTCATTTTTTTTTTGTTTTGTCAATTTTATTTTTACCGAATATTGTAGCCATTTTACTTTGTTATAAGTTGGGTAAACCCACTTTATGAAACAATGTTTATAGAGTCAATACTATTTTTAGTTCCACAATGCATATTTAATCAAAGATTCATTAGCGAAAATTATTAATTTTCTGACACAAGAGTTCTTTGTTTAAAATTCTAGGCATGCAAATCACTGCCAGGCCAGTTCCTCAGTACAATGTATTTATACAAGAAATTTTCCTTTTTGTGGTTTTTTATTTCGTAAATCAATTTAATCCACCACATTCGCATTCCGACTCTGGACTATCTAAATCCAATATATAAGTATATCTAGATTAATATGCCATACATAAAGCACTCCGCCGTAATGCAATCACTGCATAATATATATACAACATATATATGTACCTATATGTTTAGCATGCATGCAATCAAAATGGCGGCAACAACGGAGCTATCATTACAATGTTCTTCATCTCGTGTTACATGGTGCACTTTAAATTTCATATGAGGACTTTTATTATAAGCAGATAGACTTGATGCTGCAGAGATTTATGTACATCATGTCATTGTGGTATTTTTATGAGCCATCATTGTGGTATCGTGAAAAGTGCATACGAATACATTTATCGCTTTCGGTTTGTATGCACTGGAAAACAATAGCCGATACAACCATATAACTACATTTTTCTGGATATTATTCTTGTTGTACATCTCTCGTCATGACTCCATATGTGTGTATCCGTGCTAGAATCTTTTCTAACCATTGTTTTGGCACTTTATTGTGTGCTTTGTGATTGATGCACAATGTGTCACGTATTGCTAGTTTCTTTGTACAACGTGAAGTACAAAGTTTATGAGATACACGAGTACCTTTTTCTGGTTACCGTCGTGAGTTAACAAAAATTCTTCGAATACTTGAAAACTCAAGTCACTTATCAATTAACAAATTTTAAGTGCGTTGAAAGCTCTCCACATTCTTTTCCATGAAGAGAACAGTACTTGAACTGGTGTATTAAATAAAGTCTAAAAATCGAGATGGTTAGAAAAAAAGGGATAGCGTTGTCCTGGTCCTGGAAAAATTGGTACAATGGCTAAAAGAATAGTTTCAACATTGTTTCAGCAAAAGCTATAGAAATCAACGTCGAGAGTCATTTGATTTTTATTACTACTATTAAGAACGGCGTAGAAGATTTAATATATTGGTAGAGAAGTGGCTGAGCAACGTTTCAGCGAGTACAATAAAAACAATACAAGAACTAAATGTACTTTACTGCTCTGCATCGACAGAGCTGTACTCTGTGCGGCCATAAAAATATATAAATCAACTGTTCAATAGAGCAGTTATATACGAAATATCGTGTACTTATGTTTACCTATAATGGAACAATTTTTTTTGCGATATGCCTGAATGGGTGTTGTTTTCTATGTTGTCTAAAAATGTTGCGAACAACAACAAAAACATACAAGTCGTGAACTCTGGATATTATCGAAAGAATTTTTCATTTTCTTTCTTAAATGGGTTTTCGTTTGTTTGCGAATTGAATGAAACGTAATTTATGCATGTCCAAATGTTTTATAGATATAATGCACAATGCATACAAAGGGATATTATGAGATGCAGTGGTGTTAGCTGCATTAAATAATTAATGATTTGTTACGAAGAAAAACAATACATGGCCCAGTGTAATATGCACTCATTGCTTCAGCAGTAAACAATCGTTACAATTTTAAGCATTTTATTGTTGTAATGACTTTCATATATGTAGAATAATTGCAAACGACAACGATAAAAAGGTGCCAGTTCAGGTGATACTTAAATGATAAAACCAACATTGAAACAATTTAATTCGAAATGTGTTGAGTTTATAAGATAGATCTCGTTAAATGCAGATATTAATAGCACAGAAATGGTACTTAGATTGTCGGTTAAGGAGATTTTTTAATTTAAAAATTTCTTATAATTATTCATCTGGCTGAGTGCACGATTTCTATTATCTCTCCTTATGAGCAATATAAATTGGTTTCTATAATAAAATGTTCAAAATTAAACTGTTTGATTGCTCAACATGTAATAAGCTCTTACGTATATTAATTTACTTATACATGAAGTGATGATAACGTTTGTGGACAGCTTTTATTGTGAAACTCCACGGACCACACATGTTGGACTTTTCAATTAATGAACGTTTTAAATATAAATATATTTTTGTGAGCGAAAAAAGACCGTGCCTCGTTTTGTTAAAGGTATAAGTATATACGAACGTGTTCATTTTTTTGTGCTTTCGAATTACTTTTATTAGTTTTTATTATTAATGAGGATATTAACTCGATGGTCTATCATTCTTTTCAATCATTTCAAAAATAAAAAAACGGACAGAAGAGTATAGAAGTAGCTATTAGCAACTAACGTCCGATTAATAATATTTTAATTTTTGAAGATTAATAATTTTTAATCTCTCTCGGAGGTGGATGAAGATAAATTTCTGACAAATTTCATAGCAGTCGATATTTGCTACAGTGGCACTCGGCATATATGAATTTTAAAACAAAATATTCAGAAGGCTCTGTTTATGTGATGGTTTGTACGATTGTACGATTGTAATACTGATTTATACAGAGATCGATAACTATATCCAACCATTGACATATAACATGTGAAAAAAAGACAGAAATTAGTTACCCTGAAAGACTAATTATATTTTGTTAAAGGTCAGAACGACTCGATGATTTTAAAACGATTATTTTTTTGTTCATCATTAAAACTTCTCAAATATCCTCGCGCTTTTTCATTATTGCTTTTAACTCTGTTTGCTCCTTTCCGTTCGACTTTGTACAACTTACAATCGATTTAATTGCAAAATTAAACAAAAATGTATTTGTTTAACATGGATAATGGTAACCTAAAATATTGCATACCTTCAGTTTTAATCGGTTGTCGCCGACTTGAAACAGCGGTTAATGTAAAAGAAATATTTCAAGAAAATATTTTAACATCCACCAAATATTTGCGATGGCTATTACGTTCTCCCATCTGTGTTCATCCGCGTTGTCGTGACCATTTATTAAACAATTTTTATTTAACAGAAAAAAAAGCTACACAGAAATGAATGCGCGAGATGAAAAAAGAGCATATATCGAGTATAAGGATTGTTTTCGAAATTTTTATTAAATAAAAAAAAACAATGTCCGCTCAGCATTGATGGTCATTGGATTGCAAATAGTTTCGAAAAGGTTTCAGAGTCAGAACATAAAAATGCCTCCAAACAAATGTGAACCGAAGACTTTATGTATGTGTGGACCTAATCTGATAAAAATGTTTTGAATATTTTCACATGGACTAAGTCAATATATATCGTTTTCGAAACAATCGTTGAAATTAATAAAATATCTTTGGGTATCGAATTCGTAGAAGCTATACAACATACAGACATCGATATATACTTTTTGTTAAAATAATTTATAAAGAATTTTTCCATTTGTTTGATTTTGAAATTCTTTTCTATTGTAAATGAGATCACAATATGTGCTACGATGTTTGTTAATTCCAAAAAGAGCCATATGTATGATGATGGTTTTTTATGGTAAGATTCAAATCAATAGAAACGTGTGTCGGACGAATGATCTTAAATATATATTTCGTTTGTGTACCAGTGTAGTAGTCAATGTCTAACAGAAAATATAACAGAAAGACATTTCAACGTTCAGGCTTTTGATCATAATTTGTAACAGCGAATTTGCCTCCACAAGTGTGCAATCTACGTTTTGTCATTGAATTACAAATATAAATGATAATTAATGCGCTGCACAATACTGAAAAACAATAAATTTACTAGGAAATTCATACGCTAGCTAAGTTATAATTTACCTATAATTCAATCATTTAATATTTTTGCTTTTGTAACAAAGTGGAAAATATATAACCAAGAAAATATCTTAAGGAACAACAATGTGGGTGTGATTGATATAGCATTACATTCCAACAGTAATATAGACAAGAAAAAAAAATCTATTCAATTTTACCATCTGAATTTCAAATTTAAAAGTTAAAATGGAAAATCTGAAACGTGAAATTCCCCCTAGTTACCTATGAATGGACGCATTATTTACTGATCTCTGAACCTGAATTTTGTCGCCTATTCTTCTATCCGTAACAAGACATACCTTCAACGCATATAACTGTTCCAAGTCATTTTCAATCTGTTCATTAACATCAAAAACAACGAGTTCACAGAATATTTAATGATGTAATTACGGTACGTAATAGAAACAACAAACCGATGCGCCCACTCAATTTTCGTATTGGCACACACCGCATATTAATAGTAATTTAATACAAACAGTTCATTCAGTAAAAACAAATTCCCAATGTAGTCGTCATCACATCAGTCGTCCTCTGGTTCATTTTACGTTGTACAAAAATGGTTAATAAAATTAAAAGTGTACAAAAAATTGGAAAATTAATTGAATTATGTAAAAGAGGTGTATACCATATTGTGGTTTGCCTACGTAAATTAAATTATCTTAGAGGTTCTAAACGAGGCTTATGATTAAAGACATACTGTGGTTTGATGCTGGATGCAAACAATAATAATATCACTGCGTGTAGTTATTATATTATGTTCGACACATACAATTTGTTTTTCTTCAGTTGAATGGTTTACTAGTTATGTTTCGAAATAATAAATTCATTCAATTTTGTAAATTAGGTTTTCATTCATAAAATCAAGTTGTTTGTGAAATGTTTTTTTGGAAATGAAATTAAAAAATATTTAAATAAAATTGTAATTAAAACGGAAGTAGTTTCCAATATATTGCAATGATAATAAAGAAGAGGTGTGAGATTGATAGTTTCGTGAAATGAGTGGGTTGAGATTATGACATTTTCGTGAATGAATTCAAAAGGTTTTTTCTATCAATGAAATAAGCCACACGCCTCAGAAACTATAATGAATAACACAAACGCTTTCCTCCCAATCAAAAACGGACCATACGCATGTAATACTTTCCAATTAGAACGAGGGCGGATAAACCAGAAAATCGTCTATCACCTAAAGAATCTATCACCCTTAGAACATTTTTCAAAACAAGAAACTCCTCAAAATCAGAAAATCTACAAAATCGAAGAAGACCTCAAAGAATCCTCAGAGCTTAAAAAATCCTTGGAAATCCTAGAAAATCCTCATCACTCAAAAATCCTTAACAATTTGTGGAAATCTTCGAAAATCCTGTGGAAACAGCATATAAAATCCTCTTAAGGTCATAGCAAATCATTGACAACGAAATTTCCCCCTCGAGTTGGAGTCTGATAAAACTTTCATTTTTGTATGTTTGTGATCTTCATCACAAGATTGCAAAAAATCTTTAACAATGGTCTTGTGCCTTTAATAACGGTAATCTTAAAAAAAACACCGAGGACAACAACTTCATAACCAAAGAACTCAATTAAAAATATTTATTTAAATTACTTTTTTCCTTATTGTTCATAGTTCAATACAGTAATTGGGATTTAGTATGACCAAATCTTGTTGTCATTGTGAAGGTTGAATCCACCAGAACAAAAAGTAATGTTTTATTAAATTTAATTAGTTAAATGCAATTAAACAGCTTCAAAATCAAACATAGCTCTTTCAAATCGAAATTGTGTTTACAAATTGATCGACGCGTTTATTATATTGTGCACACAATTCATTCTTCACAAATTTTCGTTTTAACAATTTATATAAGCTCACGCTCATTCGTGGAAAATTGGTTTTTATTATGAACTAGAGCACGATTTGAAATCGTTAGTCAACCTAACATAGAATGAGTTTAATAACAGCAAATGGTTCTCTCTTTTAGATTAGACCGCGCCGTTAAACAACAAAACAAAATTCATTTTACCTTTCGGCCATTATTCAATGTGCACGATACATCAATAAAAAAAATTTATTCTTTTAAGTATTTAAAATGTTTATATGAATAAGATAATAACAATAAACCATAAAAGAAAAATTGTATGGTCAATATATAAACGCGCCATCATCATCATCTTACTTCATCATCGATTTTTAATTTCAATAATAATATTTCGATTGTTTGAGTTTATCGAAGAAGAAAATATTCTTTTACATGAACAATGATCCGAGTTGATTTTTTCAAAAGATTATTATGACCACAAACGATTTTTTTTTACATTACCTGGAGAGAGATTACGGCTGCATTTCTCTATTCTCTTCTCTATACTCTACCATCAATTCTGTGCACAGAAATTGCACAAAATGTGTATGTAATGTGCACATAATGTGTACAAATATTTATGTGCACATTATGTGCACATTACATACACATTTTGTGCATTTTCTGTGCACAGATTTGATGGTAGAGTATAGAGAAGAGAATAGAGAAATGCAGCCGTAATCTCTCTCCAGTCTCTGTCAGAAAATTATCAGATCTACCCGTTGGTTGTTTTTATACATATTGTTGTAAATATTTATTAAAGAGAGACTATGAAATCGACAGAAAAATGGCAACAAAATATCGAAAATTATGATTATATTTATTCATTTACAACATTCCTTTTAGAAAAAAAAGAAACCAGAAATCGTAGACATTAATAAATTCCGAAATTTTAACGTTTTTCTCAATTAATTAATGAATAAAAAGCGTATAATAAACACGAGTCGAATGGAGATCGATGATAAATTTGACTCATCACACCCAATTGAAGCGGATCTTTAATGAAATTATTTTGAAATTAATTAATTAATTAATTGAATTTAAAATTTGTGCTAAATGTCCATCTCAACTCTTTCAAGTCAAGAATATGATTAATTTAATCAATATTAAGACACTGAAAAGATGAAAGAAAAGGAAGAATAAGAAAAAAAAACTGAAGTATGTGCGGTCTGAGCGGCTTTTCTTGTTCATAAAATAAAAACAGTTACAACGAAATGTAATATATATAAAAATGTTGCATATTTTTGAAGCACAAGAAGAGAAAGTCTGTGTAGTCACATATTCACTTTTGTATGAGTTTTTATGTTATACTTACTTGTATAGTTGGCCTGTGGTGTTTTATTAATATCACTCTATTGATAGTCGTTGAGGTAAAAATTCTTTAAGAAATTATTTTATGTTTGAAAATTGACTATATCCAGATTGTAGATTATTAAATTGAACGACATGCGTTCACTCAATATCTATAATTTATATTTATATTGAGGTAGTTTAATGGTTGGAACATTTTTGCTAGATACATGAAATATATTAATGGTTACTCATTTCATTACATTTTATTAGATCTACCTTCGAAAAACTTGAATAAAATCAACCAATTAGACCAATGCTCAGTCCAGATTCTAAAAAATAGTTTTACGGTCTTACCTTTCAAAGACAGCAAGCACATTTTTACAATCTGATCTATTACTACATTTGATCTAAGGATTTTCAAGAGATTGATTTCAAATCTTTTACTTCATTTTTTAACATACCTTTTTTGGATATAAGACCCCATTTGTCACGGCTTGTCGTTTTTTTTCTGAAGACTTTATCGATAACAGATGATAGCGGTAAGAGATTGCAATGTCTTCATTCGCTGCAATACGGATTAATTTTTACGTTATTCTCTTATTCAAAATGAATGTAATTCTAGGAAGTCTAAGGCTAACAACAAAAACACCAATTCGAAATTACCTTTTGTTTTGTGCAAAATGTTTTTTCAAAAGGAATTTGATGCTTGTCTCGATCTTGTTTGATGTTGAACCCATCGTAAATATTTAGTTATACATGACTTGTCCGACGCAATACTTAACGAAATGCATTCTGATACATAACGGATACTTAGAGAGTCTGCTCGGTCTGTGTGCAACCAGCGAGCAAAAAAAAAAAATGAAGAAAAATCCAATCCGTATAATGTTTTCGAAGTGAAGGCACGCGTAAGAATAATAAATTGTTTCGTTGCATTTAAAATCATATTCAATATTCAACAAGTTGTTGTGTCTGTCTTAACATACCAATGCTGTTATATTCCAGCTCTCTACCAGAGTGCAGATATAGTTATTTTATTTTCCATTAATATTTATTTTAGACCATAGCAAAAAAAGAGTTAAGTGATCGCAAGTACATTTCTTTCACTTCTATTTATATAAGTTTGTTTGAGGAGCATGTACATATACAATATATAGATACACTCGCATAACATCCATTTATACCAAGACTGATGAATTAAAAACTTATTTAATTTTCTCAAATAAAGCTGTTTCGTATGTAATGAAACATCGTTAATTTTCCATGTCAAATTGTCAATTTTTCTTAATAAATACGTTTCAGACTTTCATTATTATATCAAAAATGTGTCTAGTTACAGTTCTGTAAATATGAAAGAAAAAAACTCTGAGTGGTAGAGCGACTCAATAGTTTATTACACACCCTTTTAGATTGTTAGAATTATTGCTAGTGTTAAGTCATGTTTTTTGTTTTGTTATTATGTTCAGCATTTGATTTTAACCATTGAATAACAAAATGTAATGCCAGCGGGTAGTAAAATGGTGGCGTACAGAGTGATAATAAGTTCCAGAGGTTTACATCGGGTTGCCGATATTATTTTTTTTTACACTTCTTCAATACTTGATCTTGATCTTAATCTCAATGTCCATTTTAAAAAGTTAAAAAAATATTCACGAAGTTTTACGAGATATTTGAGATTCTTCATGAACTTTCTCGGCTTCGTTTCGTCTTTCCTCAATCGAGTCCGTACAATATACTTACATATTTCTACTTCAAACACTTCAAAAAACTGGAAAAAAAATTTATAAAACAGAGACAAAGGATGGATAAGAATTTATAATTACAGTAAATGTGCCCAATGCAGGGCACTAGAGGTCACTCAGGGAAGAATTGATTCAAATTTAAGTAAAGAAAAAAGATTGAAAATCCATTATTCATAAAAAAAGGCCTCGTATTCTGTAGCTCCATGTTAAAATCTTAAGAACTTTACTTCTCTCACATACCGAATATTAATTTATACCGAAAAAAAACTTTATTTTTTATGATTATTCATATCGTATAATGAAGAAAAAAAGAAGAAGAAAGATCGTGGCATGTAGGTATGAAATGATGGTTGTTTGAACTCTACATGTGATCGAGGCTATTAGAAAATTAAGTTTCATTCCAATACGGAGATGATTAATAATCGAAGAAGAAGTGTATAGAAATATTGAGCGTAGGAATTTTTTTCTATTCTCAAACTATGAATCGTTAAATCATAGATATATTCATGAATGTTTAACAACAATATATCGTTATGTGCACATTTGACAGATAAATTCTTTTCTGATCTGAAACGCTTAATATTTCTTCCACACTTTCAAGTGTACTTTGTATGTACGTCCGAATGTGCGTAATATATTAAAAGATAATTTATAATTTACAGAATTAATGACATCTCTCTGTCATAAGCGTGTACGTGTTACTTTTTCTTGTGATGTTGAAGTGGTTTTTAATTGATAAATATTTTTATGAATAGAGGAAACGTTCTAGTCCAGCATAGGTTAATGCTTTCACATAGGAAAAAAGAAACGATTTCTGTTAAGCATATTTCCGCGAAAACATTTTCAGAGATCAAATTTATGGTAAATTATTCATTACCCACTTAATAAATTCACCAATCAATTTGATTGACCAATTCAATGAACCGCCTTCGGTTTCTTAGTAATTTTATGTAAGCCTATTGATGAGTCGAACTTTTCTTTTGCATATGTTTTGCAAATCAAAATGAATTTTGAATATAAAATTTGACATATTGTGGCTTTTATGTCGTCGTGGGATTGTGTATCAATTTTGTGGCTCCGTATTTCTGTGAAATGAAATATTGGACAATTTACCAGGAATATCTTCAGTTGATGACGATTGCGAAGAGCAATATTATTATTTTAAAGACAGTCTATTTGCACATCGATTCAAAATATTTACCATTTAATTCAAACAGATTTTACTTAGAGATCTAAATGAAGCACTTCAGCTTAGGTACATATGTACGCTCTAAACGTAATGTACGTAATGTATTGTAGTTTTTACTTAAGCTAGAATTACTTCATGGTAATCTTAACTATTTTCAAAACAGTTTCATGCTGATCCACGTCTTCGCATACACTATATTCTATGTAACACCGAATAATGACGAAGTAACAAATCAATTAAATTTCAATTAAATCCAAACATTTAAGACTTGTTAGTGAAGTTTTACACCATGCCCGAAAATGGTAAGCGAAATGTATTTAAGTTTATTACAATCAGAAAAATACCATTCCCATCGCTTGTCGAAATCACATTTTCTGCAGCATTTATGTAGTGCTGTTAAATCGGGCTGTTTAAAGTTTTTTTTTCCTTCTCTCCGCCGTCTTCTTCAGTCGAAAGAATTTGAATCGTTGTTATTAATTTAACGTTATGTAACGATCTTTTTTATATTCTCAACTTCACACATATCTTTCCGTTCGATCTAAATTGTACAACCAAATTTAGCTGCAAGCAATTTATTGGGAACAATACACAAATCGATTCACATTCGATGAGTTACTTGCTCTTTTTTATTTAGAATTTTATTCTTTAACAATAGCCGGTCAATCTCGGTTTTGTGTTAACTTAGAGCCGTTAATATGGTAAACTTAGCTTGTATTTGATAATCTCAGATTAGAGAAACATAAATTCAGACCTTTTTTCTTCAGATTTTCTTGTTTCATATGTACATTGGGGATGGAGATAAGTTATCCATTAGCTATGGAACACAATTATGATGCATAAATACTAAATTTTGAACCGATAGCAGTATTGACATAGTGTAACAATACTCCCACAACTTAATAAAAATTCAAGAACTGTTCAATGGCCTGCGCCTTACAGGCATCAGTGAATTCGTATTTTAAGCCTTGCTCCTTAACTGTACTCATTTAACCTAAAATCAGAGTTAATCATAAACAGCTTCACTGCATATTGTATGCCTTAGAAACACAGAGAAACAATGCAATATAAATAATGAACTGAACACTCATCCAATCTTAGAGTCTAACACATATAGCTAAGATGATAATGATTCGATTGTAGTATGTTAACATAGGGAAAAATATTAAAAAAAATTTCTTCGAAATTTCCTATATTATTTCAATAGAAGCGTGGGAGTGATGTGTGATGATAGTGGCTTATATTTTATGCAAATTGTCTATGTTTAATAATACAGTTTCTTCAGTTCATTCGACATGATTTGTTGTTTTTTTTAAACTTCTCTCCAACATACGCATACAAAATCATAAAATATTTATTCGTTCGCGTCTTTTAATACAACGTTGCAAGTCTCGTGTGTGTTTTTTTTACGTTTTTGTTATTGTGGAACATTGAAGGTGTCTGGAAACTCTGTGTGGTGCATTTTTTATGCGCCGAAGAAGAAAAGACAAGAAAAATAAAAATTACCATCGAGTAACATGTTATTGAGGATTGGGAACAATGATTATGTTTTTCTGAACACGCGACATGGTTTCTTAATTTGTTGATGTTTTCTCCTTTTTTCATTTCTTTTTTTTCTCTGTTTTTGTTTAAAGGTAATCTTTATTTGGTTTTTGATTAATCCACTTAAATTCGAATAAATGAAAACAATTAGACAATTGGATTCCGAATTTCAAACAAAATAGTTTCTTCATTTTGAATCAACTAATTTTCAATTATCATGACTGCGGTCTAATTCCATACATATCATCCATATGTGCATTGTGAATCGATTGAAAATATTTTCTGCATAATTGCACAATCTTCATACCTGAAATAATTAGATAATTATTGCTTGTCGTCAATTATACATTAGTCGAAAAATACCTGAGCGTTTAACCCGTACGCAATAATTTGATATTCATTTACGTTCTTCATGTAAATGGCTCACTCGACAATTAATGAAAAACCTGACTTTAGCAGACTTTCAATAAACATTGTAAGTACTATCGGCATAAATGAATTCATTACAGACAACATCAATTAATTGCGATTTCTGTAACTAATTTGAAAATTAAATAAAAATTTTCATTTTTTTTTTTTTATTTCCTACAAAGTAATAATGATAATTCTTTGACAGACGTTAGACGTTGCACGATTATGGTAGTGTATACGTCGCAACAAACTTTGCAAATTGCTTAATCACTTTATTCGTTGAGTATATATCATTCTAGATGTTAAGACCGTATGTGAATGTTGTTTAACACTACCAATAACCAATTTGTTCAAGATTTTTAATTACGTAAGGTAGATTTTTGTTCAATGAAGTCATGCTTAAGAAATAATTTCCACTCGCACAATTGTAATTTAGGTTTCTGTGCAGTAAATTCGAGTTATTTTCAACGTTTTACTTGTCTGTCTTCAGACAATTTCTTAAAATTGTGAAGAACCAAATTGTTATTGAACTATGGATCGGATCGATTATCTATTTATTACATCATTGTGTTTCCTCGTAGCATATGTTCGCTCAACACAACCAAATTTATTATTCAAAAACTTAAAAATTAATAAATTTTTTCTCCTTAATTTTCCAGTTTGCATCGGAACAAATGGACGAATGTCAGTGCCATCGAATCGGGAACATCACTATCGTAACTTACGGGATCGGTTTACGAATTGTACGTATGTGGATGGTAATCTGGAATTAACATGGCTGCAAGATCCGAAAATGGATTTAAGCTTTCTTCAACATATCCGCGAAGTAACTGGTTATGTACTCATTAGTCATGTAGACATACTAAATATCGTTTTGCCAAGGTAAGACACAAACAAAGTGTGTGTGCGCGTTTTTTTTTTCGTGGCTTTGCTTTCAATTCATTTCGTTGATTTTTATTTTATGAATGATTGATGGATTGTTTTTATGTAGTTTATTGTTGTTAAATCTCTTGTTGGACTGTTTACGTATTGGTGAAACATTATAAACACAAACACAGGAAAACACTTCTCAGAAATCCGATGCTCGTAAGAATGGTGTTGTGTACGCTGAAGATGTTGAAAAAGTTTCATAATAATTAAACTTTACAAAAAAAACAACAGATAATTGTGTTTCGGCCATCACATCAAGTCGATGAGTCTATGGGTTTTTGAAATCTTCCGTAAATTATGTGAGAACAACGACCAGTAATCCACAAGTTGATATGAAATTTATCAAAAATATGATATATGGATTCTTGAAAATTAATTGCTCGGAACGGTTTATGATTTTCTAATTAACATTCTTCGAGCATGTAATTAACGGTGTTTGTATACATGTTCCGATGGTGTTGGGATGAATTTCCTTTCATGGTTTTTTTTAAGCAAACGCAGCAATGGTTTTTGATCATATGAAAGAGAAAGAAATTTAACAGCTGAAAGTAAACTTATATTTAAGCAAAGCCATTTAAAAACGTCCTCAAAACTTTTAAATCTCCTTTGTATGCTAAATGCAAAGACTGAATTTTCAAAGGCATTGCTCAAATACCAAACGATTTCTTTTTACATTGTTCAGACTGCAAATTATCCGAGGGCGAACGTTATTCAAGCTGAACATCAAAGATGACAAATTCGGACTATTCATCACGTATTCACAGATGCATACGCTTGAATTACCGGCATTGCGAGATATTTTGGCTGGATCTGTTGGAGTGTTTAACGCTTACAATTTATGTCACATTCGTACTATAAACTGGGACGAAATCATTACGGGTAAGTGATTACTGCGACAAGATAAACCATAGAGAATCGAATGTAACACCGACCCATTACAACAACATAGGTCCTAAGGAGAAATTCCAATACACTTACAACTTCACGTCACCTGAACGGGAATGTTCACGTTGCCATCCGTCTTGTGAAGCTGGTTGTTGGGGCGAAGGTGAACATAATTGTCAAAAGTTCAGTAAAATAAATTGTTCGCCACAGTGTGCTCAAGGTTAGTGTTTTCTACAGTTAAATGGACTGTGCTTGCAAAAGCTTTCCAGGAGAGCTTTCAATCTGTAGTTCGAACATTTGTTTTAAATTTAACCTGCTTTCTTAAGGTCGTTGCTTTGGTACCAAGCCTCGAGAATGCTGTCATTTATTCTGCGCTGGTGGTTGCACCGGACCAACTCAAAGGGATTGTTTGGCCTGTCGGAATTTCTACGATGACGGTACAAACGGAATTTTTTTTTTCAAATTCAAAATAAATCATTTCATGCTTCTCTCTAGGTATTTGCAAGCAAGAATGCCCGCCGATGCAGAAATATAATCCAACCAACTATCTGTGGGAAGCAAATCCTGATGGTAAATACGCATATGGCGCTACGTGTGTTAGAAACTGTCCAGAGCATTTATTAAAAGACAATGGTGCTTGTGTGCGTACTTGCCCCAACAATAAGACTGCTGTAAATGGTGAATGTGTTACGTGCAATGGACCGTGCCCGAAAACATGTCCAGGTGTCGGAATCGTTCATTCCGGCAATGTTGACGACTTCAGAGGTTGTACCATCATCGAGGGTTCATTGGAAATATTGGACCAAAGTTTTGCTGGTTTTCAACAAGTTTATACGAATTTCTCATTCGGTCCGCGATTCATAAAAATGCATCCGGATCGATTGGAAGTATTTTCGACCCTACGCGAAGTCACCGGCTACATTAACATTCAGGGAAACCATGAACATTTCACAAATCTATCGTATTTCCGAAACATTGAAGTAATTGGTGGACGACAACTGATGGACACGTACTTTGCTTCGCTATACATTGTCAAGACTGCACTGAAATCATTAGAACTAAAGTCACTCAAGCGAATTAATTCGGGAGCCGTTGTGATACTTGAAAACAAAAATCTTTGCTTTGCCAGCGAGATCAATTGGAATAAAATTAAGAAATCTTCGGATCACATATCTATGATAGACAACAATAAGAACGAGACCGAATGCAGTAAGTGATTTACTTTCAGACGAACATTATTTTTTAAGTCTCAAGGGAGTTGGAATTCAATTTGCTATTATTTCCATTGCAGGATCAGAAGACTTGATATGTTCCACGGAATGTACGTCGGATGGATGTTGGGGGCCCGGTCCAGATCAGTGTCTCGAGTGCAAGCATTTCAAATTTAACGGCACCTGTCTCGATGCCTGTGCAAGTTATCCGAACATATATCAAGTTGACTCAAAGACATGTGGATTGTGTCACCCCGAATGCAAACATTCATGCAGTGGTCCTGGTGCTGACAATTGTACGGAATGCCAACATGTTCGAGATGGAAAATATTGCTTACCTGAATGTCCGGAAACGAAGTACAACCAAAATGGAATCTGCGCATTTTGCCACGAGACATGTGTTGGATGTACCGGCCCAAGGAATACGATCGGTCCGAATGGTTGTACTTCGTGTGAAAAAGCGATTATCGGCGAAGGAATGATCGAACGGTGTTTAAAGAAATCAGAACCTTGTCCTGGTAAGCTCATTGGAATACGCTGTTGACCTTCCGTGGCTAATTTGATTTTGTTTCTCATTAACAGATGGCTACTTCTACGAATGGGTAATTCCGCAGGAGCAGGGCATGCTGAGACCACTTGCTGGTAAAGCAATTTGTCGAAAATGTCATCCCAGATGCAAACGATGCACTGGCTATGGATTCCATGAACAAGTCTGCCAAAAGTGTTCCGTTTATAAGCGAGGCGAACAATGCGAAGACGAATGCCCGAACGATCATTACGTCGATGAACTGAATTTCTGTCTTCCATGCCATGATGAATGTTTGGGATGTACTGGCCCCGGTGCGGACAACTGCATACAGTGTCGTCAATTGAAAGTTTATTTTGGTGATCCCAAAGACAACTCAACATTGTTCAACTGCACATCAACGTGTCCCCAGGATTATCCTCACAAGGTTTATTTGGAAGAATTGGCCGGTCCTTATTGTAGTCCAAAAGCTTCCCCTATAGTAATTGATCATGCTGGTACTGCGAACATTTCTCCAGTTTACATCTTTCTGATTGTTGTGCTCTCGACCGGGTTTGTACTCTTCTTTGGTGTGGGTCTGTATTGTTACCAAAAGACTAAAACTGATAAGCAAACAGTTAAGATGACAATGGTGTTAACTGGATGTGACGATTCAGAGCCTCTGCGACCATCAAATGTTGGTCCAAATCTATCCAAGCTGAAGATTGTAAAAGAGCAAGAACTACGACAAGGCGGACTATTAGGGTCTGGCGCATTCGGACAGGTGTACAAAGGAGTTTGGGTTCCTGAAAACGAAAACATCAAAATTCCGATTGCCATTAAAACCCTTAATTCATCTACTGATTCCGAAGCTAGTCGTCAATTTTTGGAGGAAGCTTACATTATGGCATCGGTTGAACATCCGAATCTGTTAAAGTTGTTGGCAGTTTGTATGACTACTGAACACAAATTGATCACTCAATTAATGCCGTTGGGATCGTTGTTGGACTATGTGAGGAATAATAAGGACAAAACTGGATCCAAAGCACTACTTAATTGGTCAACTCAAATCGCTCGCGGCATGACTTATTTGGAGAAGAAGCGGCTAGTCCATCGAGATTTGGCTGCCCGCAACGTTTTAGTGCAAAATCCCAATCATATCAAAATTACCGATTTCGGATTGGCAAAACTGCTGTCCAGCGACAGTGACGAATACAAAGCAACTGGTGGAAAAATGCCATTTAAATGGTTAGCATTGGAGAGTTTACGACACAGAATTTTCACAAGCAAATCAGATGTTTGGTCATTCGCTGTAACTGTGTGGGAATTATTAACGTTCGGCAAACGACCATACGAAAACATTAGCTCGAAAGATATTTTAGCGTCCATTGAAGGTGGCAAAAAGTTGGAACAACCACAAATCTGTTCATTAGACATTTACATCGTTTTATTGCAATGTTGGGACGTCAATGCGGATGCTCGACCAACATTCGAACAATTGGAAGAAATGTTTTCCGGATTTGCTCGTGATCCCGGTCGTTATTTATCCGTACCGGGCGATATTCACATGCGTCTGCCCGCCTATACTAGTCAAGATGAAAAGGATCTGATCCGAACTTTAACGAAAAATGGTGGATCAGACGGAGTCGGTACTGATGATTATATGACACCAAAGCCTCGATCGACCACAATGTTGCCGGGACCGAGCACAGTTGAATTAGATGCAAATAGTGTACCTGGAAAGCGGTACTGCAGTGATCCAATGAAAGGATCTGGCGATGATGAAACTGACAACAGTGGTCGTGAAATTGGTGTCGGTAATATACGACTCGATTTACCATTAGACGAAGACGATTACTTGATGCCAACGAGTCAAAATCAAACGCCAGGCTTTGGCGGCTACATGGATGTGATTGGTGTGCCGACCGTGCAAACGGTTTGCGTTGACAATCCGGAATATTTAATGGGCACGTTAACGAGTAATGCATTACAAATGACATCGACGGCGCCTCCAACGCAAACGATTGGAATACCAGTGACACCGCTGAATGGTGAAGGCGAACCGTCGTCCGACCATGAATATTACAACGATCTGCAACGGGAAATGCAACCATTACATCGAAGTGAGACTACCGTTTAGATAATGGCGATGGTAAATAATATTTATTTATAGTTGTTAAAAAAAATTGTGGACTGTGCCGACAATATATCTTTGTGAAGATGGCAACTTAAAAGTGGACAATAATCAACAATAAAATTACAATTTTTTTAAAAATAGTTTTAAGGAAAGAAAATTGCGATAATTAAGTGCCTCAAACGTGCCTCTAATTTTTAAGTATTTTAAGTACTTATGTAACTATATGAAGATTTATTAAAAAACAAAAACAAAACAAAAAAAACGAATGCAAACGAAGTTGAGAAAAATTTGAAAATTAAAAAAAATCTGTGATATTATTAACGTTTAATTAAAAGCGAATAATTTTTAGAAATACGATGAATTGTAGCTCTGCAAATTTTGTAAGTTTTTTTTTATTATTTATTTTTTGTAGATACAAAACATTTTACGAAGACCGTTCTTATTTTTACAATTTTATCAAATCGAAATAAATCAAATTTTAACATTATATAGATAAGCTGTGTGTACATATCCGGCAGATTGAATCCAAAAATGTACGGTGTTAAATTAAGACAATTAAAAAAAATATTTATGTACGACAGTGGGATCGGAGTGGATTTTCATAAATATAACTTTACGCACTAGTGCGAAAAAATGACGTTTGTAAAAATTAACCACCCCTTGCCGTACATGAAAACCTGGAACCTAACTTGTGGCTTAACTGAAGTTTTGCTCATACGATGCGTTCTCAATTTTGGCTACGGCTAACATCTTTTGTGCAAAATTAGGGCACTCGTTGGGAAAATAGCTATTTTTACGACACAAGTTTTTCAATCCCTTTTTATACTCAAAATTCATTTTTAATTTCATTTATTACGCAAATTCGATTTCGAAATTTCATACAACGAACATCATTTTTGTGACAATGATTCACTTCTAATTATTCGAATGCTAAAATAAAATAAATAAAAACAAACAGAATGCTAAATCAATTAAAACAAAAGCATTGGAAAATGAATAAAAACACTTACGTTATTTGCATATTATAAATATTTAAATGAAAACCAATTGTGACTTTGGAAATCCTAAAAATAATTATTTTAAAAATGAAATTTAGTAGACAAAACTATTAGTGTAGTCTGTGCCATTAATTAAAGAAAAAAGAAACGAAAAATGTCAACTGCAATTCAATCAACTTTTTTTTATGTGTTTCTTTTTTAAAGATGCTATGAAGGCCTTTTAAACTGGCAGAAATTTTATACAAAACAATAAAATAAACTTAGTAAGGATTTCTAGCTTCGGTGTATAAACATGTAAATAGCGACTTTCTATTAAATTGAGTTAATAAAAACAAAAATATTGTTTCACTTTTAACTCGATAAATGGCTACGTAAGATTCTTGTCCCAAAAACGGACTCAAAACGATGGCTTCTAGTGTGGACTGGACCTGAACGTTTTTTAGTTGAGGTACAGATCGGATCGAAAAGTTCACCGATCGCCTGAGATCTTTAAATCCGAGAACAAAATTGAATTTAGTCAAATATAAACTTGCCCGACCCGATTATATCGGCAGTATACCGGAAAATACCAATTAATTCTGGAGTTGATCCATAGTTAGACTCAGATCAAGTTTTAATCGGAGAAATAATTGCTGCTATCGCATCTGTTATCTATAATGACGACAAAAATAATGACGAGCTCTGGGTAATATGGTCCTTTATATAGTGAAATGAATGTTAAAAAAATTGAAGTACAAGATTTGAAATCAACAGATTAAAAATACTTTGATCGATGGAAGTAATAGATCCGATGATAAGACTGGTCTTATGCTTGCCGTCTGTAACAGGACAAAATCTGCTACTTCATTAATTTAAACACATTGGATATGCTATATGAGACAGCATTTTTCAGAACAGAACTTATTGTTGAGAACTCTTTTGAAGATCCTTAGATAGGAAAGTGAGATTAACAATTTTTTAGGAAAGTGGTCAAGAAGCTGAACTGTCTGAATATATAATAAAAATTCAAAGCGATTTTGTATATTTTGTGGAGTTTATTGAATCAATTTCCCCAAAAAAAAACTTTATACCATTTTCGTAATCCACAATCTCTAGATTTATCAAACTGCTTCAGTCAGTAGTGCAGAAGTACTCTTCACAGTTAGCGTCAAGGAACCGTCGGAATCTATCTAGGAAAACACTCACTTTGCATACACCAGTTTGTTGATCGCAGCCAGGTACCAGTATGGGTCTTTCATTTAACAGGAAAACCAAATCATCATCATCGTCATCACAACTGCAATCATACCAAAGTTATTAATCACATTAAACACACAGTCACATAATAAATTTCTCACTCATATCGAATGACTGCCAGATTCGACGAATGTGGAGTAATCAAGCTAGTTAACCAGTTCCTTCCCGATTGTTGTGCATAGTTGTGTTGGTGCATTGGCCATGTATCTCGGAATGAACCTAAGGCAACTAACATTGACTGAATTTCTTGCGCATATGACACGAAAATTCGAGCAACATTGTCATCGTCATCCGAATCGATAAGGTCCAGTATATCCTGGATCATTCCGCAATTCAAATTTTCGAGTAAACGTTGATTTCTAAAGCCGTAACCAGAAAAGTAGAAGTGCCCCAGATCTTCAAAGTATTCGAATAACAGATGGTGAGCTACTGAAAATGGAGCACACCAAGCCGAATCTGGACCAGTTTCAGATCCCGATAACTCAAATGTTGCTGAAGTTTCAAATCTACACCATTCCCACATAACATAGATCGTTTCGAAACTTAATGCTGGCGCTGAACCATGGAAGCCAAGTTTCCTGTTGACCTCACTCACCATTTCGGCAAATTCAGGCCCTTGACGAAAAGCTTGTCGTTGAGCTTCCCAATCTTCTACTTCTTCCCAAAATTCCGGACAAAAATCGAATGGTCGCAAAAACCAATCCCTCTCGGGCACATCCTCATAGACGACATTTTGGGCTCCAGCCTGTCCGAACAAGCCAGCTGCTAATGCTCTGATAGATGCATTGGTTCGATCACTTTCGGTATGTCGAAAATGGAAACGATCTGCACTGTACGTTTCCGTCAAGATATCTGGGAAAACTTGCTGAAAACGTCTGGCAATATTCTGCATCGCCAATTCACCCGCCTCTGTAATCAAGCCAGCATTTTGTTGATTAAAATTCGCTCCTCTAGTCCAATCACGAATAGCTTCAAAATCTTGTCTGCATAACGTTGTCCTGCCTGCATCGAAATTATTTTCGATGTCATCTTGAATCTAACGGTAGGATGGAAAGTTATCATCATTTTCACTGTGCCCTTGTCAGCTAAGGATGTTATACTTACCGATGATTCAGCAAATTCAATCATGTCATCCATCAATGCGGGATGCGGAAAACGGCTTGCATATCGTCCCAGGTACCAAAATCTCGATGGAGTACAGGCTGCACAAAAGTTTTATTTAATTTTAAGTTTTGAGAAAATTTCTAACGCCCTCGCACAACTTACTTGTTATGTAAGGGTTTACAGTTGTAAAATTGAATCGACGAATGGCTTCATAAGCTGTACTTGTTGCGTGCATATTTGTCATCGAACGAATTGGATCCGTTATGTAGCAAAAGAACGGATTATTCATTGAAACACCAGCGTCTGCCACCATGGCAACAACCAAAACCACGAAAGCCACAAGGAACTTCATTTTGTCACAACGATCTGAATTCTCAGACTGGCCTAATTCTCACGAAATCGAATGGTTTTTATATGTGAATCTTATCAATATAGAAGAAAAAACCAACAGCAAGATCGAGTGAGAATAATAAATTATTTCTAAAATGATTTGCGAGTTTTTCTATACGAACCGGGATTATTATTCGATGATAAGTTTGATTATAAAATAAATTTTTCGTTTATAAATAAAGTGTAATTAACAATCTTGATTAGCGTCGTGGAATTTCGATACAACTCTTATTTCTATGTCCTCAGCCTAAATTAGCTTATCTTTATTATTGCATAATTTAATGGTCTGGTCTGCACCCAAAGCGAAATAGGTGTACATATAGATTAGATAAGTTCCTGCGGGGGGTTTCAACTTTGTAGGTGTGAAGACTTTCGATCTTTTGTGCTAAATCGTGCAAAGAAACATTGCCTTTTCGTTGAGAAATACTGAAATAGTATACAAGTAAACTCACATCGACATTAGTGCAAAAGTCCTGCATATCCCTTGTTATTTTGATAATTTTAAATGAATCCACTCTCTACGTAATCAACTCCATCTACACATTACTTGTCTAAACTAACTCTCTTAAAGCGAATGCGATGGTTTGTGAATAAAATAAAATGAACGAAAGTCGATGTTATGTTATGTTCTCGCATAAGCTTTCATTCGGTTTTGTACGTAATTCGTATCTGCAGCTGAATAATTCGAAAAGGGAAATGAAATTCGATGCATTCTTTCCTTGAAGGTGCAGTTTACACTCAAAATATGCATTTATATCGTGAACCGTGATTTATTAATAGCGCTCACTCCTTGGCTTTCTAGCCTACATTTGTGCGCAAAAAATATTCGTTTTTTTATGATTTCTCTGAACAATTTTTTTTTTTTTAAAGTAAAACCATTAAAGCATGTGAAAATGTGTTACTCTTAAAGGAAAAACTGGTTTGTGGTTGATAAGTTATTCCACTTGGAGAAACCTTTCCAAAATGTGTAAATGACGCGTTTTGGAAGGGTATCTCCAATACTCTCCCCAGCAACCAAACTACAATTATTAAGGTGGTAGATACGTTTATGAATCACTGCTACTTTGTTCGCTCGTGTTGTTGTTGTTGGTTTTAAGTCATATTAAAAATCAGCGTTTCTCAAACTTATTTTCCCCCCTACAACGATTTTTTGAGAGAGTTTGGATGCTAGAGAGAGTATTGGTATCTCCAAGTGGGTAAAGTTATGACTTACAAACCAATTTTTCTTTTAAAAGTAACACATTTTTCCATGCTTTAACGGTTTTACTTTTTCAAGAAAAGATTTTGGTTCAGAGAAATCACCAAAAAAACGAATATTTTTACGCACAAATATAGGCTAGAAATTTGCCAAGAGGTGAGCGCTCTTGAGGATATGGGAACTTGGCTGAAATTATAGCCTACGCTTGCGCGTTTCGTATTTTATTTTCGATGATTTTTTTAAGTACGACCTTTGTTTCCAAAAAATATGTTTGCTTTCAATGAAAAATAGAGTCGATTGTGTCAGTTTGACGCAGCTCTGAGAAAAGGACGCAGTTTATGAAAATTTCGGTAAACTGCTCAGAGCTGGTCAATTTGACACAAAAACTCTATTTACTCTATTTTTCATTGAAAGCTAACACTTTTCTATCGTACTTTTTTGAAAAAGGATTTTGGTAAAAAAAATCATCGAAAATAAAATACGAAACGCCCAAATGCAGGCTATAATTTCAGCTAAGTGGCCATGTCTCTTAACATGGAGGACAAAATAGGGCGATGAGCCTCGACTAAATTATATGGATTGTATTATCTATAAATCCACATGAATGTGAAGCTAATGAAGGAAAAGATTTTTTATCAATATGCTGAAATTATCTACTTAATTTAAAAAAGTTACCATCAGATAAACTAGATGACTGTAGTGGAGATATGCTTGCCGCCTATGCAATTTCATGTACTTTTCCTCGAATAATTATCATCATGAAGAAATATCGCCTGTCTAAAAAAACCTGGCTAAATCATATATCTCATTATTACTTCTATATACTACGCGGAGAAATTCAACTATCGGTACTTCAAAATTATGGGTATTATCACAGCTTTGGTGTACGTTATCGCCGGTAATTAATGTAAATCAATCATTATGCGAGGTGAAAATTGATTGTACAGAAAAAGAATGTCGTAAAGCAATCAGATGCAGACAAAAATGTATAGATTGAGCTTTGATAACCTTATAGGTATGGTAGCTAATTAATTTGAACGTGTCATAATAATGTGTGTGGGGAGAAAAGTGTGGAGGCATTATCTCCACTACCGTTATCAATAAATCAATTTTGATTTGATACATTTGTCATTCAATACTTTAGTTTTTTTCGAAAGTCTACTGATTAATGTAACTTTTTTCCTACTGATGCAAAAAAAAACATTCATGTATCGATGATGCAGGATTTTTAAGTAAAAAGGAACACGCACCATTATCGTGAAAATTAATTTTGCAAACTTTTAAGCAAAAATTAATCAGCTGAATAATCAATAATGCCACACTGTCTACGTCGTATTTCTTCGTGTAAAAATTCTGCCTTCCAGTGTTGTAGGCGTCTTAATAATTCATTTAAGACAAAAATATGCAGAAAATTTTAGATTTCTTTTTGCATATTTCAAATATTTGCGTGACTGCTTCTAATACGTATATTGCATGATGCAATTTTTTTCCTTCGCCCCAATACTCACAACCAATAATTATTATGTTTGAACGTAGGTGTGTGTGCTTAAATGTAATCTGAATTAATTTTGATTTAATATTAAAATTCAAACATTTTTCCAGTAATCATATGCCCCTTTTATACGACTATTAAATGTGATTTAATGTAACACGTACTTATATCAATTTTATGTTTTGTTCATTCCGATGAAAATCTTTTCGTCTGACCATACGTTGTATATATGTGCGTTCCTGAACAATGTTCATTAGCGTGTCATTGCCTACATCATCTGTGAAATTCTTTCAGCCAGAATATTTCCAACGACTTGGTGCTTTGAATGCAAGGTTTGTTATTTACTGGACTGGGCTGGTTTGCATGTTTTTAAATCGCTGGCAATTTGGCCGTACACCGTACATGCAACACAGCAAATAAGTAGATGCTCACAAATTAGGGAAAATTAGATTTTTTTTTCGTTAGAAGAACTGAATTGCGTTTGGTTGATGATATGGGATGGTTATGCACGTGGTTCATACATAAACAAATGTTTCGTCTTACGTACGCTTTAATATTAAAAGTATATGATTTGGAACAAATCATTTGTTATATAGAGAAAACATATTTTAAGCTTCTAATTGCTCATGTTTGAAATTGATCCCATATTAGCTGAGGTAAAACAGTTAAAGTAAATCAAGTTGAAAACATTAAATCACAAAATTGCAATTAAAATCGTTAATTTCTCGGTGCTATTAAGTACAGCAGAATAAATTTGCATTTAGAATGTGTTTTGAATGCATGCGATATTATGCCCATTATTTAGCACCTTTTAAGCGTAGAGTGTTATTTCAGCCGTATTGCACTGTTGGCAAACTATTTGTTGTGGTATAAAACACTTTGTTACAAAGCGTAAAATAAATAATTTAATTTCTCAATAAAAGCTCTGTAATCGTAATATTAATTGTGCACTTACCATGTGCTCTGTTTATGGCTGAAGGGAATAGTTTTTATTGCGGTAAGAGATGAACTCAAAACATTATTAGTTAGCTCGTATGCATCTCATGGGCCACTCAGATGCCAGATGTTCAATACATTTTGGCATCTTGAAGATGCGAATTTAGTTGGCAACTTATATCAGTGAAAAGACACTGTTCTTTGGATGCAAACCATATAAACGTTTGTAATTAAAAGTTCGTGAAAATTCTATGAACTGTTTCCCGATGGGAAAATTACTTCGAAAAACGATGTGCCACTTTGTGACGTTGTATGCAGCTGAGAGTCAAGCTGAGCTAATGACTTTGACTTTGTTCTTGCAGCAGAAAAAGTAGTTTCTTATAAATATCATAAATTTAAATTGAAAACATTTTGGGCTTCTTGGGCTCTGTACCATAACTTTCCGGAGCATTTTCTATCTCGCCTGTTACTTTGCGAGTATACAAAGATTTGCCACATTTATTTCTTACAAAAATAATTCCAATTTCTATATTAAATTCTGCTTCAGCAAATGCACGTGTTCGATGAAGCACTAATTAAATTGAGCACATGCCAATAATTATTTTGATGAAAAAGAATATTACTGGACAAGACTTTAAATCACTTTTTTGCGAAAAATATGATCATAAAAACCCAAATATGCTCGAATTACCCAACTTGAAAAGTGTATGTTCATTAAAACACCTCTTACAACATCAAGAATTATCATTAAAAACGCATTTGCAATTTGTGTATTGCATTTTTATGATCATTTACATTGTTGAAAGTGAATTTTTCATATTAAGCTTAAAGCGATGCGAGGACGTAAGGAATATTGTATGATACAAAATCGCTCACATAAGGCAAACAATTAATTTATGACTCTCGCGTTGTGAATACCTTCTGTTTGCAAATATTTGCGTCAGTTATTTGAATTATTTTGCAGTGTTACCCAGATAGCACAACAGAACCATAGTTTCTACTTCGTTTCATAGTCACTAGTATGTAACTGAAAAATCATGTTACTTCTAGTTTTTCTTTTACATTGGTGGGATTACGGTTAAAAGTAGTTATAGAGTTTTTGCAGGCATTATTACTATCATGATCATTTAGTTTGCAGCTGAACTCTCACCTGTGTTGTCGTGTTTTGCGCTATTATAAAAATATTATGAAATAGCAAAGAGAAGAAGAATCGATTAAAATTTATTTAGCGATTTCGAAATGTTAGGCAAAAAAAGTTAAAAAAAAAAAACGTAGGTCAATCCCGGGAATCGAACCCACACTTCATGAAGAAACAATTACAAGAAAAAAACACTAATCCACAACCTTGCTACCTGCGCCATTCGGTCATACGAAACTGACGTATAATATTTATTATTTGAATCAAAATGTTATTCACAATATTAGACCCAGAATGTCATTCACAATAGCCATTTCTTTGCATTAATTTGACGAATTATTGTTTCAAAAATTTAGGACGTGTTTTTGTTTTTGTTTTTGAGTCATTAAAAAAATCATCCCGTCCCAACGACCGTTGTTGTCAACCAGATTTCGCTGCCTAAAACCCTTTAGTACTAAAGGGATTTAAGCAATTTTTATATATTTTTTTTTTGCGATGACCGGCCCCGGGATCGAACTCGGTCACTCTGCAGTTTCCGATTTGCACGGTGTCGCATTAACTGTCTCGGCCGTTGGGGAATTACTTATACAACGAATAATTCAGTTGCTGTTAACTTCGAAAAATTAAAAACTGAAATTGCATATTGAATCGACTTCATTTGTTGTTCATGTGAACACATTGCGTAACAATATTTGAACACCTTTGATTAAATTCGATTTTCTCTCTAAAGTCTCTCTCTCTTTTGAACAATAAAAAAATTCTAGAGAGATTAATTCCGATACCGAAGGGGGACGATGATAGCAACGATGACGAGAACGATTGAAGTTCCCTTGATTTACACAACGGTTAACAACGGTTAAGAAATCTAAAAAATGTCGGTATTAAAAACGGTTGCAATTAGTTATCTCAAGCAAAAACTGAATATCAAAATTCGGTTGCATTCTGTTATTTCGCCACAATTTTTCTGAAAAAATATTTTTTACTGAGGTTGCATGACCACCAAAAAACTGCGTTGCATAGACGTAGTTTGCTGTTTGGGTAATAACGATAACGATCGTGAATTGTTGACATAATCGATTTACTAATTGTGTTTGATCACTTGGATCGCACGTCAAGAACTTGGACGAAGTTAGGGGAAAGAAATAATCATAATGTACGTAAACTGTCATCGTCTCGTTGTGGTCGAAACCGAAATACTGCCCAAAGCTTGTCATCATAAAGCATTAATTTTTCCATTTTTTTTTTCTCAATTATAAATTGCACTCATAAGCAGATGTTTATTTTATAGTGGTTGACTCGCCATCAAATTAATTTCAAATTGAACAAAAATTTGTTTGACGATCGTCTGTATGGTCATCGATCGAACATAACTAAATAATTGCAGAGTGCCACTCTACGCAAAAGATATCTGTTACACCCAACAACAATGTATATATATATATACATGCATCCATCGGCGAAGGACATGACGAAATGTGTAACACGCACAACATGACGATGATATATCCTATGCATTAGGTATAGTCGAACAGCATTATTAAGGAGAAATAAAATGTAACCGAAAAAGAACAATCAACGTCTATACGTCTCCTATACTTCTGCTCCAATTTGAACGTCGATTTAAAATTCCGTGATCTTTCGTTTTTTTCGTTTGATACAATTTTTTGTGTGTCCTCTTTGTAGAAGATATAATCGTTCAGCTAAATTGATGGTTATCTGGGTTAATCGAATGTGTACACTGCGTATGTAATCATTTGTTTCTGGCATTTTCATATATTCACAATATGAACTGAAACATTCATAACTTTTTGATTCACAATTCACGTAGGCTTTGTCCTTTAAGGGCATTTGAAATGATAGGGAAAAGTGTTGAGTAATTTACGTGCGGCTTTTGTAGGAATGAAATTATGTTGCTTCGCTATTAAAAATTGACATGCGGCATATGCATCGATTCGTCATAAAGAAACTCAATGAAAGACTGACCATCATCCGAAGAATATTTGTTTAAAAATTAAATTTGGTAATGAGTGGTGTTGATGATACAGGCGAACTTATGCAATGATCTCGAGAGAGCATTGGACTTTGTCACAGTACTGCTCCAGGTGCAGTGCTGTGACTTTGGCAAATTTGAAATTCCTCACAGCAGTATGAAAGTTTGCTTTTTAGTTTTAATTGGGCCACGATCGGACATACACCTTATTACTACCACATACCCTACTAATATGTGTAATCGTTCGTTGATGGAACGAGAGATAAAGAAACTTTTCTTTATTACGTTATATTTACCAAACTTCCTTCTTTCTTTGAAAACATGTACGTACATTAAATGCACAGTTAACATTGGAAGCAACATTTAGAGAGAACCACCTATTATATTCTAGCCTTTGTGGCGATAAAATATTCAAACTTTTAAAAGCTCGGTAATTTCTGATGTGTTGAACATAGAGCAATTAAACGTGTATAGTTTATGCTTTCGTTTATACCGCTCAACTGTGCTAATAACAGCGTTCAGATTTTAATGTAAGATATCAATTGCTCTATGCACTTTTCGAATTATATGTGGACGTGGACGCTTTATCTGATGGATTAAACTGTAGCTAATTTTACAATGACCGTTAATAATACCTTTTGATTTTAATTAATGTAGCCGAGAAGCGAAAAAATGCATATACGAGGAGGGATGGCATTTATTGCTGTGTATGTGCGACACGCGAAATGCAGCTGAGTAATATACTTTAGGATGCTTGTGGGACAAAGTATTTCAAATATATAATCGATAACATAGCGTAAGACACTGTCCCAAATGTTTTCTTTCGATCTAAGAAGTCAATGAGAATTGATTGAAAAGCCCATTCAGATCATTTTCTGATGTTGAGTGGTTCATACTTTGCAGTGTGCTTTATTTTTACTTTATTTTCCAAAGAAGAAGAATACAGTCGATATATCAACGAAATCGGGGTATACCACGGACAGTAATAATCATTCAGATATGGACGCGTCAAGTCAATATGTTTGGAACATTAGGTTTATCAACGAAATAGAAAAACGACCAGGCATATGGAATGAATCCATTAAATCGAGAGATTCGCAAAAACAGCTATGGGAAGAGCTATCACAAGTGTTCAATAATAAATCGGGTATATCTCTGTACTGAGGACATTTGCGTTAATTTATCTAACTAATTATCTGTCTGATCAAGTTGATTCACTGAAACGGAAATACAAAAGTTTGAAACAGAAATTCCACCAGCAATTAGGCACCATTCCGCAAACGAATAACGAATACGATGTCGACCCTCGGTCGTTTGAAAGTGATTGGCCACATTATGAACAGATGCTTTTTCTATGTGAGTAATGTGAATCCCTAGATCAAAATGTTGTCAGTAACATTAAGGCAATTCTTCTATTTCAGTAAACGAATTTGAAGCAAAAAAGAATGAAAAAAGGAAGCCACCTAGCCCAGAAGAAGTTCCTGTTCCTAAAAAGAAACGAGTTGAAGAAATTGTCAAAAATTTGGTTGAAAAACATGATGGAGATGATGACAAAACTAGTGCTGAGAAGCAAACTGAGCTTGATGTACACAATGTTTCAAGCGAAAACATGCTAAAAGAAGGAACTTCAACCGAAATAATGGTAAGACCTGACATTCTTCCAGTGCCATCAGCTGACGACGGTCTGTACCACTTCTTAATGGGCCTATACAGTAGTATGAACGAATTGGATCCGATTCGTAAAATCAATGTCCAGGCCCGAATTTACGCGATGCTTAGTCAAGAGGTGACAGCAGCCGCAAAGAAGTGAAATGTGAACTTTATTTTTCGTAAACGTTTTACTGCCGTTCTTATATTTTCTCATGAAATCAATGTATTTCTTTTCAATATATGTAAAACAATTTTACTGTAAGGGCTGAACAGAGTTTGAGAATCACCTCTATAGAATTTTCCCAGCCACATCGCAATAAAATGAAAATTTCCAATTAAAAATGTCACCCCCTTTCCGTTCCGATTTAACTAACGCTCTTATCGCAACAACGCAACATTAACATTCAATTAATTTGGTGTCATTGGTCATAATCACCAGTGTTACACCAGCTAAATCGGATGAACGTATTCATAATGACAACCAACAACTGCAACAAATATTCAGGATAAAATTTTACCAATCCCGTAGTGCTAAAAATGTCAATTGTTCATTTTATGTATGTGGGGCGGATTACATTGAATCAAACATGTGAAAAAAGTGTTCAAGTGTGCGCTGATCTGCTGTGAACTGGAAGTTAACAGGATTATCGTTTTGTTTTGCTGTTAGACATATGCTGCGCCGGTTGCCATAGAATTGAAATTGACTTGATTGTTATAATTGAAAAAAGTTTGTGCAGATAAATATTTTGACCCTGTGTTTCTGTTTGAAGTCACACCAATCATTTCTAGATCGTGGATTTACTTTTTTAAGTCCATTATTGCATTGAGTTTGTGTAGGTTGAAATTTAACAGAAACTAAATTTATCAATTTCAAGGTGTACAAGATAGTTCAATTCGAAAGTTCTATAAATATTTGACGGGATGTGTCATTGTGAGCAGCCTTTTTTCGCATATTTAAATAAAGACAAAATTTTGACGGTGACTCTAGGTAGGAAAGGACTTGATTAGACGAATTGCCATTTTCGTAGTCGATAATGCAGTAACTAATTTTCATGAATTTTCCCACATTTTCCTTAATATTACTAAAAACATTTAAAATTATTTTTCGAGCTTTAGACCCTTTTGCGTGGTAAGCTGTAGACGTACCTGTCTTGTACTATTGATCTCACTTTGTTCGGGTTACAACTCGCGAAATTATTAAAAACTCCTAAAATCAATCGATGTCATTTTTAACCATTTTAACCAATCCGCACGTTAAAAATACTAGTACCGAAATAGACTCTCGGGTGCTAGTAATATCACTGATATTATATCAGTGAACGTATTTACCCTGAATATGGCCATAACTTCAGCAATGGTGGTTGAGTTTATTACTATGACACCATGGTATTCAGTTAGCCTAGTTGTAAGCTTACCACTGATCTTACTAAATAAAGACTCGAGGCAAAGTCCTCATGCACAATGTTCTCACGAGATTGCTCACAGGAGCGAACAAAGTTAAATTCAAGTCAAGGTGATATTTCAACAATTTATGAGAGAATCCTGTGCCAACCTCAGGGTCATGTACAAGTTCCTAGTAAACGTATCGTAAACGATGAAACGTTTGCAGGCTTGTTGTATTTTTTGTCCTAGTATAATTGGGTTAAATCGTACGAAAAGGAAAAGGATTAAACTACAGCCCCAAAAAAATACGTATTGTCTCAAAATTAATTTTTTCTTAAACCTCCCACATCGTGTCCCACTTGATATCTTACGCGTATACACATATACAAAAGACAAGCTTCACTGTTTTGCCAAATTCAATTTCGATAACCATTTTCCACACCCTAAATATATAATATAAATATCCATTATCACTTTCACCCTTAACTTATAAGTGGATAAATGGGAATTTGAGTTTCAATGAAAATCCCATCAAAATGTTATGAATTAACCATAGAGAAAATACGAGATCACACCGTATGTACATGTATATATTTTGTGTATAAATATAAGTTACGGTATAGAGGTGCTTCGCAACAACAGTTGAGTGGATTTTATTTCTATATATTTTGTTGGCATTGATAAGGATTACAATGTGAAACCCCTGCTTGGTTGTTATTGTCGGAGGGATAAATAAATAGAAAATGTGTTTGTGTGGTGATATCATTTATACTTATTCATTTTAATTGGTCTGGCTATGTGGGAGTACTAGCATCATATCGGGAAGGGTGAATAGCATCTATTTTAAATGTAATTGTGTTTTGCGTTTTTTTAAAAATATTTTTGTTTAAAAATAGGTCAATAAACATATAATTGCCCTTAATTGATTATTAGCACGAGAATATTAGACACGCAATGAATTTTCAGCATCGAAATTTGCTATTCGTCTATCGTCGTTCCCTTTAAAGTTTTGAAATGACTGCAAGCCATGTAAATCCAAACAAATTCAATCATTAAATTGTTGCTAATCTTCAATATTCAGATTCACTGGTTTAACGAAGAAGCAAAATGCAACAACGCAAAAAAAAAATATTCATAATTTAACGATTATTTCAAAATAATGATGCGTTAAGGCATATACGGCCACTAACCACTGAATGCTGTAACCCTACAATTTCTTTTTAGACATTGTTCTACAAACAAAACAAAAAATTAAATTTATAAGCTTCTGAAGATCATGGAAAATATTTAGCTGCAGTTTTTGTGTATTCTTTACGGTCTATATTATCCCATATGCGTATGGCTACGTTTATAGCGAGACATTAGTGATTCAGTGGAGGTGCACTATATTTTGCCGATATTTTTTGTGGAACGAAATGTAATGATCCCCTGAAGGTGGCCCATACGTTTTCAGTTTTCGCATTGTAAAACACCTTGTTATGCTATGCATTTTTGGAGCTAGTAGCTCTTCTTGGTTTAATAAAAATGTTATCGACTATGGTTTTAAACGTGGAAAAGAATTGTTTAAATGTTTCGGATTCGATATTCAAAGCTCGTAGACATAGTAATTGTCTGCTTTGTGAAAATAGTAATAATACAGCGACTTATATTTGTTAATTCAAGGAAATTAGTGCGTTCAGAAGCGGATTAACCTTATCGTCCCTCTCATGACAAAAAGGCGCAAACTTTGAAACACTATGAAATTTCATTGTGTTTTTACCGGATGCGCCTGTTTGTCATGATATAGAATCTATGGTCTTTAGAGTCATTGACCCTGGCGCTGAAAAAAAACTGGCACTAGAAACTCATTGATCAACCATGTTGACAAACATAAGATACACTAATTTTTTTATACTTGAATTAGGTTGGGCTATGCGAAATATATTTTTCATACCTAGGACCCGAAAAGTGCGACATCGTCGCATTTTTTCTCTGTCCAATATGAAAAATACTATTCGTACCACGGACTAAAAGTCTTTTTTAGCGTATTCGATACCAGACCTCGCCTTCGGCTCTGTCTGGAAACTTGTCACACCCTAAAAAAGACTTAGTCCTAGGTACGAAATGTACTATTTTTTAAATAATGCCAGATTAAAATTTTTAATTTATTTATTTCTTATTTGAAAAATTCGCCAAATACACGTCATTCTCTCTCTCTCATTTCTCGTCATGTAAATTTAAGTAGAATCCAAGTGCTCTTCAAGTGCGGCTTCATGAAGAACGAATTTTTTTTTAAATGTACTGAGAACATACTTTATTTGAAAATACGACATAATTGCTAAAAACAGTCACTCCACGTGATAATCGTCAAAATGGAAAGGTACCAACAAAGTTATTACAGAAAAGAAAAGGGGGCTCGACAAACATTTGAACCAGGTATTAGTTGACTCCGATCAGGACTATCAGACCCTTCATTAAAACTTTATTTTCACCGTGATCGTCGAATGAATTGTAATAGAAAATTCCGGAAGTCAAAAAATTATAGCTTCAAACACAAACCAACGACGATCCACTTCCTGTATACTACAGAAACAAACAACAACAAAATATCGAGCACGTCTGGGTAATTATATAGGTTAAATGTATGTTAAAACAAATGAAGTAAAAGATGATTTTTTTCGTTGTATGAGTTAAAACAACAAAGTAGCTAACGCTTTACTACTAGCACTAAGGCCTCAAATGCTTGTAAATTCAGTGTCAATGCTAGGAGAAGTGCTATGGAAGATCGTCTAAAAATAAAATGGTTGAAATTGGTTTCACAGACGAAAGCAGGTGTCTTGTATAATTATCGAATCTTTTACTAGAAACATTTTGCTATAGAACAAACCATTAGCCGGAGGTTATTTATGTCATCGCATACATAAGCGTTAACATTAAGTGTAAAACTCATAAGGAATATCTCTTTATTGTTCTGCATTTGTTCATCAAAACTGTTGTCTCCTATCATTAAAAACTAATATCCAATTGGGGAAATTGGGTCAGTTGAAATTTCGGAAGTTAGCTGAGAGTTTGTAGTCATTATTCTCTTATCTCAGGAGACAAGTGTTTCTTATCTTATCTGTCAAAGTTACTAACAGAAGTAATTCGACTAAATTTCACTATAAATGTTCGAAGGGAGTACAGTTTGTATGTGTAAAAAATAAGACTTAAAAAATCCTAATGAGCGGATATTTTTTTTGTACATTTATTCAAGACAATGAAGAAAATATAGCGACAGTTCTTTAAATTAAACTTCAACATTCACAAAATCGTTTTCGTAATATTAATGGTGTTAAATGTAAAAAAAATACTAGAGAATCTGTATAAAAATAATAAAATCCTGTAAATATTATACATTGTTGATTGGTTGTGGTAACGGTTCCACTATTGGCGTTGCGGTTATGCTACTGCTCCGCCCAAACGAAAAACTTTCATAAAGAATAATAAAGTGAATCGTTTCGCTGGTTGTGGTGGTGCTTTCTATGAGGTGAATATAGAGTTTGTTTAATGAAAACTAAGTGTACAATTTCAACTGAAAATTATTTTTATTGCTGATGATATGGCAGTCAAATACTTGATGACCCATTTCTTTTATATTCTTCTAAATATTTATTACAAAAAAAAAGTATTGCGAACGCGGGTATACCAAAAACCCAGCACATTATACCCAAATCGTTCATGGTTCATATTATTTCATATATAAAAACACATACCAACAACCATTATAATCATTAAGAAATATACGCTGTGGAAATTTATGCTACGCCTTTTTCGTTTCGTTCTCTGTCAAACCATTCTGCGCTCATTTTCCTGCATAGTGAATATTGTTGATATACGACGCGTATAAAATATTCACTCTGCCAACAGAAGTGTATGGGTAAATTGAAGTGTACGGTTTTTCAAGGCATGGAACAACATCTCTGCCTCTTTGCCTCTTTTAATCAAAATTCTACGCATGGTTTATAGCGTGGATTGGTAGCGTGGTATATTCACGGTATATGTGTGGTGTGGTGAACTTTGTTTATCACGTGTGCTGCTGCGCTAATGTTGCATTTCATATATATAAAACTGTGTGCCGTGATTATACCAGAAAACTAGAGGAATCGCACCGTAAGGAACTGAGTATATATTTTTCAGTCGATTCATTGTATTTATGTGATACGCACGCGACGTTCTGCTGTTTAATAAAATAATTGAACTGGTGATCTAATTTTCACGGTATTTCATAGTAAATGATTGTATAAAGTTAATGTGAGAATATTGATGGTGATGTCTTCTGAAATTTAATTTGATCAATTGAATTGATTTACTGCTTTTATCGAAAAGTTAGTCTGAAGTTCTTTGAAGCTATTTTTATTGAACATACAAAAATAAAGGTGAGAGTGCTTGATCTAGTACTTGAAACAATTTTTTTTTATTACAATATGCGAATGGAGAACTTTTTATGTGTGCGGATGTGAAGTTTTTTTTTCGAAATTTTCTTTGGAGTTTGAAGTGTGAATCTTCGGAAACGTTTAAATAATCCTACTCACGGCCTATTTTTAGGAATTTAATACAGAAGTTTAGAAATTTAAAGAATTTTTTGGAATTTTTAAGAATTAAATTCATAAAAATCTCACCTGCGTATTGCCATATAACCTTTTAATCTAGTACTTTATTTGATCAAAATATCGCCAAGTGTTTGATTAAAAATCATTACACAAGACCGCATTAATAGGAGGTCATCAGTTATTTTTATCATAACTGTTGACAACAGGCGATAAGTCGTTTCTGAAAGTTTAATAGAAGTAACGAGTCCTTACGATCTTTCTACCTTCGGTCTTTTGGTCTGCAACCGTTATGTTCCGGTTAATTATTTAAATAATAAAATAAAAAGGCTACAATCACAATCCGAATTAATTTAACTACCGAATGATACAAGACATCATCACGGTAGGTGATCAGACGATAAAAATTTATTTTCCCAGACGTTTAACATTTAGAACCAATAAAGTGAATTTTATAACATTCACATTATGCCATGAGTGTAGACATAAAGTACTTTGATTTTAAGTTTGTATCAAGAATTAATTAAATAATTTTTTTTATCGAAAAATTATCTTGCTAATTGATCTTTATTGGCCATATAAAATTGTTGTACACAATTTATAATCGAATCTTTGGGAACGAACATCTTTTTATCGAATTAGGATGATGTGCCTACAAATGATTAACGATTAATAAAGTTGTATTAATGAGATGTGCAATTTAGAAGCCGCCAAATTTTTTTTTCTTGCAGTTTTGGTACATTTGATTTAACTTACAAAGTTGTATCGATAAAACTAGAAATCGAACATTTTTTTTAGGTGGTGGAGTTGTAAACATTTATTATAACTCGGTTTGTTGATAAGAATAGTTATTTATGCCACCGAGTGATAAATGTTTTTTAGGCATTGGATATGTAGATCGTCACTCGAGGCCGTAGGTGTTTCTCGAGTTAATATCCTTATTTATTTTTTTAAATCACATAGTTACTTAGAATGGCTAGATTGGCTGCTAGTACTTATTATTATATATGTATTTAAAAGTAAGAATTTCAACAGTTTTTGTTAGGTTTGATGATTCCACAGCAGCCTAGAGGTGTGGAAATCAAACAACAATTGTACATAGATATTCCCTACCCAACACATTAATAGTTACTACAACGCACTTCAATCATACTCTAAATAGGGTACTGAGACTTGACAGTGTGTCACACAACTGTAAAAAACCATTGCATACAAAATAGTACTCTATTCGGCAGCTGTCGACTATGATCACGTTTGTTTGAAGTGGGTTGGTTACTAACATATTGATCATCGCTGACCAACGTCATGTCAACTTTTCCCATTTGATATCGATAACAACGACAAAAATAAACAACAAGGTGTGGCTAATTTCGTCTTCTTTGGCAAAATACACGGGATAACAAATGAAGCGCAAGATTCTATTTCGATCTGTTGAAAATACTTACGTCCTGTGAACTAACAGATTTGATAAATAAATTCTGTAAATTGAACGATTGGTTGTTGCTTTCCGAAAAAGAAATCGAAGAGATAACTGAGGCCACTGAAAGTTATAAATGAAAATGGATAAGGGCTACATATACGCAGTTTTGTCCAGTTCAGGTTACGCACATATTAAAGTGCGTTAAATTTATTTTTCAATTAATTTGTTTATTCACTGAACTGATTCACTGAAAATATCAATTCTGAATCGCCCTTGCGGCGTGAATGCGGACTGACTTATAAGATCGCCATTATGCAATTTTTGGTTAAAATGACATCCTACTTATTTTAATCATCAATTGATGATTAAGGCTTAGGGCCAGGCCAGGGCGTTATATATGGCTAAATGTGTACATTGCCATGCAATGTGTTTAGGTCTAATAATTAATAATAATTTTAATAACATTTTTCGTCCTTTAAGTAGAATGAACGAACACAGTGAATCTACACATTACATTTCATACATTCAAATCGTTATTAATCGCCAACATTCAAAAACCAGGAACCATATAATTAATTCACCCTTCTAAAACATTATGATTTTTAAGTAGTTACAATAATCACAACATGAGCAGTGAACACATACCCAATGTATTCGCTTATAAAGTGTAATAAGCAAACCATTCATAACAGTTCAAATTATACCATAAACTCGGAACAAACTAATCATAAAAACGACCAAAATATTACGGTGTTGATAGAACAACTCAATTTCCAAATTATAATTAGAGGACTGATTTGCATATCTGTGCGTGAATATCAACACCTTAGTCGTTTTTTTTCGGTGAGCAGTTGCAGGACTGGATGTTTCGTAAAGCGAAGGGAAAATTAAGGAAACAAGAATTATTATACGACCTTGCCACACATATTCCTTTATAACAATCCATTTGCATTTTCTTTTCGTTGCCTTGCTTAATCCAAAATTGAACTTTGAGCGTGGACAAGGAAAAGTGAAAGGTTTTTATGGTAATTGAAAACATAAACAAGTGCGTGAAAAATATTTTGTTATTCTAAGCTTTATGCATACATATTCACATTAATTTCGTTTTTTCTGTGATTGTATTTCGTATATAGTTAATGTCAGCCAAACTTGAGTCTAGGTTCGCTTCAGCTGTTCTACCAGCTTCTTTTTTGGTGTGGGGTGATCTGGCACACGGTGCTAAAACAACGCATTTTTCAACTACATGAAAAGTAAACTCGAACACGATTTTTCGATTCCAAAATTCTGTAAAAGGAGTCATCAAGTCGATCACAGGGCTATGAAGCATTTGCAATATTATAGTTACATGGGCGAGTTAATCCTTTACGTAGTTGAAGAGTGTGTTGTGTCGGCACCGTGTGCCAGATTCTCCGATACCTCTTTTTTACCCGTCTTCATACGGCTTTTATAGTCACAGGAACGAGCGTGGTAGTTGTTAAACCGTGTAGGCAAGCAGAGCAGAGTGATTGCACGAGTGGATCAGCTCATAAAGAAAGCTGGAACAAACTTAAATTCGGTTGACATTAACTGTATACAAAAATTTGCAGTCGTTTTTCATTTTCTGCTCATTTCAACTACAACTTACAAAGTTCGTTCTTTTTTAACCTTCTTAACAAATAACACAAGATCCATTGACATCAAAACGGGCTAGGTCCATTACTATCTTCACTCTTCTTTATTGTCATTTGTCTGTTTCACTCACACTACACAAGAAAAGTGAACCTAGCACGTTGTGATATGCCGCATTTCATTAGTTAGATTTTGAAGCACTCGAAATATTGTACAAAAACGAATGTTTACACATGGCGCGCTGCATTTACTTAATTCTAGTACTTCGAGGATAACACATTTTATATGGATGGTACAGGGAGAGAAAGGTTAAACTATGTTTCTGTTTCTGTTTTAATAGGTGTTGTCGTCTGTAAATGATTCCACACAAAGGGTTTATAATGAGAATCTAGATTTTTTTCTGAGATCTATCTCTGACTCTATCATTTAAAATACAGTTTTTCTGAGTATTTCAATATGATGCTGTGTTAAGAGTCTCTCTTAAGAGTCTTAAGTCGAAAAAGATTTTCTTTTCGTGACCCAGCCGCAAAACTTTTCTTTCAACAATCTGAACCGCCTTATCATCCAAAAAAATCCACCCGTCTCCAAATGCATAAATTAAATTTTGATTTAGATTTCATGCTTACAAATTTTGATGAAAGGTAATTTTTCATATTTTTTTTGTTTCAGATTTGAATAAAACACTCATAAAAATGCTATGTTTAGCACGCGCGCCTTTTAAGCATTAACCGAACGAAATAAATCATCAAATTTTTGAATTATACATTTAATAGGAAGTAAAGCTTGAAACAAAAGTTTATTTTACTGTTTGTTTGTCCGATAGTTTGTGGGCTCGTATAAAATATATTTTTAGGCATTTAATGGCGTGTAATTAAAGACTTGATTTTTGCTGAATAAATAAACAATAATAATTTGTGTAAGTTATATGTGATAATTATGCAATGGAGTGAGTCTTATTAAAATTAATGGTGAAATAACTAGCGAAACTATCCTTCGTGTTTTTTGAGGGTTTTATTACTTTCATATTCAAATTTCAAAAAAATTGTTAATTATACGGACAGGGCAGCATACTATTGAAATCCTGCAGAGTTACATTTTTTCAATCTTACTTCGAATATACTCACGATATTAATAGCAAGAGATTCTCAAACATAATACGAGTGCACTGTTGCGTACATATTGATATAGATTAATATTTCTCGTCTGAAGAATAATCCATCACACAATCTTAATAATCCAAGTGATCAACCGCAATGAAAGTGTAAAACAGGTATGGTCTATTGTCCGCCCGGAGGACATACAAATTTAATTTTCGTACTTAAACGCACTCATTTTCATATTATTTTGACATAAAATGTGAGTGCGTTTCAGACGAATTCGCCGATCGACCATACCTGTTCTAGAATTTCATTGATTTCCAAACCGTTTCCAAACATCCGAAAATAATTTCCGACTATTTCCGTTTCAATAATTTACATACAAATTTATTATTTGCAGGTATTAATCTGGTGATTGAACATCGCTGTAAAATGCCTCACACAGGTAAGTCCCATTTTATTTTATTTACTAAACTTTATTCGATATTCTTGAGTAACAAAAACACTGAAAATGCGATTCGAAATAATTTGACTGACCTGAAATAATATCAGAAATCAAAATCATCTTAAAAAATCTCCACAATTGCTATGCATAACGAAAGCAGCGTAAAAGCAAAAAAAAACTTTTTCACAAGAACATTCTGCCGCTCAGTAAAAATAGATTTATAACTTAATCAATAGTTACAAGCATTAAAGCGCATAACCTTCCTCGATAAAAATGCATGCAAAGTTATCTGTGAAAATGCATAACTATTAAACGACTAGTGGTAGTATGAAAAAAGGGACAGACAAAAAACTACATCAGCACCTGCCAAAACACATCACTCAAAAATATCTCTTTTTTGCCTAAATGCATCATTCGTGGTTATTATAAACGACTTTAAACATAGTACCTCTCATTTTATTTGTCTTGGTCTTTAAGTTTAGATTACGAAATATGCCTCAAAAAAATATTATGCTTCAAGTGCGACTGCAACATAATTAAATATTTGAGTGATGAAAATGATGGTAGCGTAATTGCCTACTTTTAACAATCGAGTTCGTTGGACAATTTAGATATTTTTTTTTTGTTTGGTTTCATCGTCTGGAAAGGTGGTTCAAGATGAATAATTTGAAATGTTGCTGAGCGTAATTTAGCACGACCTAGGTAATTTCTTTAGCTTACAATTTTAGTTGAGAGAAATAAAATGTAATGAACCATGAAAATTCGTTTTCTGGCCGTTTATGTGATTACGATACAATGGATAATTTTATTAGATGTGAAATCTATGACCATCTATCTAATGACCAATTAAAATCCTTTTAGTGGGCAATAAAATGTATAAATAGCACTACGACTCTCAGAGGCCTTCCTCGTTGCACAGAGAAACCGTTAATCTTTCTAGATACAATACAATACAATGCGATTAATTTATTGCAATCGAAACAAAATTAAAATCAAAATTAAATCAAAAGCAATAGATTTTACACGATTTCTGTCAGATTGTTATCCAACAACACATCACACAGTCAGTATGTTGAGACTCATGTATTATTCATTTTATGATACGTTGCAGAGTGGCTATGTTGAATTCTGATGACCGATGAGACGGTAGAATTGAAAAATTATAAACAATAATAAAAAAACGAAAATTGAAGAATAAAGTGGCGAAAACCAATTGAAAGAACATCAGATATGAAATGTATTATTAATGATAATGCAAGGTTTTTATCATAATTTTGGCATACCAGATGGGTTAGTTCTGTTGAAAATTGTTAGCGGCGAAAAATTTACAGATTGAATGGGACGAATTGTTGAAACATTTTTTAAATAATTTGTGAGCTATATTTGTTGAACCAGACAACTAGTGGGAAAGTAAAAATTGCCCTTAGAGAGTGTTCTCGCTGCGCTCGTTTCTCAATGCACCCGAGTAAAAGCAACTATTTCTTTCTTTCCCTAGTAAAACACAATAACTACTTTTCTCAGTAAATCCAGTAAATCAGCTGAAAGTTTAAGATCTTACGTTTAGAAAACCATTCCATCCACTCTCGCACACACTTCTTCTAATAACTAATTCAATAAATATACTTCGTTACCGTATTTGTAAACTATATTCGCCAATCTAGAAAACAATTATGTGAACTGGTCACAATATCAAGGCCGGACTGGCTGAAAATAGCGACCCTGGGGCTACTTACAACTCAATTGTAAAAACGTTGAAAACTAAAAAAAATTATGCACAAATCCACAAGGCCCTTCGGGAATCGCCTGG